>NW_005187567.1:1346486-1413013 GCF_000239375.1 Pundamilia nyererei
AGAGAGAGAGAGAGAGAGGGAGGCTTTATCATGGCTTGTGTGTGTTTCTGTCTGAGTCATTTAGTTGTCTGTTGGTATCAGTTGTAAGTTACTGAGCTGGTTTTGGCAAGTAATCAATTCTTCAAGATTGTTTGCGGGTTAAAAGGGAAGTTTTGAAAGGTCCTCACAAGTACATTAAGGCAAGCATATGTGTCGGCCTGTTATCTTCATGTGTGTACTGCGCTCTACATTGAGGGAGTGCGCCTGTTAACTGTGTGCCAACTGGCACAGAGCCCTTGGCAGTAGGCTGGCATTCGCGTGCCCGCTCTGCTCCTACCACCTGTCTGGTCCCTGGAAGAGTCAGCGGGCTCCTGCAGGGAGGGCCTTCTTTGTGGGCGGGGGGTGTGGCGTGTGCAAGTGTGTCTTCTGCTCTGTGTGTGTATGAGATGTGGGGTTTGAGGGCCCTGGCAGCTTGGGAGGAGGTGAGGCCAGGAGGAGCAGGAAGCAAGTTGGTCCTTTGGACCTCTAGCTCTCTCTACCACAGGAAGGGCTTGTGCTGCAAAGATAGTCAGACTGGGGCAGACACGGCCTGTAGTCTGGGTGAGACTACCTCCAAGAGCCTGTGGAAATCTGTCTGTCCTTCCCTCGGTCCATCTGTCTGTCTGCCTGTCCATCTGCATCCTGAATTAGTGTCTCTGTCCTTTTGACTGTGTGTTTGCCTCTATGAGCCCAGAAGATGCCAGGAGGACAGCGGGAGGGAGACAAACTGCTCTCCTCTGTTCTATTCAGCAAATCTGTTATTGAAATATGTGGCACATTAGTTAGCTAACCCAGTGTCTCCTAAATCATCTCGCTGTGTTTGTAAAAGTATTACTCATGAGATCGGGAGGAGACATAAAGATAACAGAGAAAGGAACAGTTAAAGGCAAGAAGCAGTGTGCTTCATGGCTGCTGCGTGTGGGAGCAGTGGGTTTTTAGAAAACCCTTGTACTACCTTTCAGCGAGGGATTGTGTGAACATACACTTGCTAAATAATTTAGCCACTGCAAAGAGTGGTTCTGATTAAATAATGAAGGAGCTTGGCACTGTTGATCAAGATCATGTGTGTGAGTGAGGGTGTGTGTCAGTTTGCATTTGGGCACAGGAGGGGAGGGAGGGGAGACTGAGGGTTTACCCGCGCACATGCTTTCTCACTCTTAGATGACACCTCAGCCCATTATAACCACAATCAGGTCTGAGCTCACACATCCTCGTGACAAGAAAAGTGTTAAAAATCATCTCAGATGTAGCAGTGTGGTAAGCGCTTTGAAACAACTGCTGCTGTGAACCGGCGCTATATAAATAAAAATGGAATCAAGCGGAATTCGAACTGAATTCATCACGTGTCCACACACGCTGACCGGAAGCTTTGAGGCGTAAAGCATGAACTCTTTCTCTTTAAACGTCAGTTTGTTTTCTTGTTTCAATGGAAAAAGAGGATTCAACCAAAAAGGCCTTTTCACAGTCTCTATGTCACCCTCTGGCCTTACACTTCTCTTTCATTTAAATTTCTCAGCCTTGATGACTTTGTTGTATAACTCTGGCCCTACCACCCCAAAACAACAAATATTTAAAAAATGCATAAAAAAAATCAAGTTTGGTAATGCAGTTGTGACCTCTGCCTTTACTGCTGTTCTCAGTCCCATTTGCAGTGTCAGACTTTGCTTGGGCTGCTCATGGTTCAGGTGCAGGGCAGGGTTTCCATGCCAGGAAGCCAAAGGGTCAGATACTAATAAAGCATGTTGTTGTCTCAGGGTTGTAGATAGTAATGAATGGGCTTTAGACCACATGTCTAATGGTTTTAGAGCCTTTAACTTAACCTTTGAACTCTTTTGACCTGAGAGGTCGAGGCAGGAGGCTACAGACAGTCACCAGAGCAAGACCCCCTGACCCTTAGATCAGTTTGGGGCAGAGGTCAGAGGAAATGCTTATTGGATGGTGCTGTGTGGTCAGACTGGTGCGCTGGTGTTTTCGAGGCCTGTAACATTGCTCTTAGTTTTGAATTAGGATGTTATCCAGATCCAGTCACTACACTGAACCCACTGGACACAGAATTTCTTGTGATTTGATTTCTTAACAGTTTACTTGGATTTTCTTGTGTGTCACAGCTGTATACACATGTGCAATTTCCAGTCTCAATCCTCATCCTGCAGATTGTGTTAGAATTTTCTTATGTTTTTCCTTTTTTATACCATCTAAAATCGGCACACAAAAGTTGGACACAATTTAAAACACAAAGTACCATGACAGCAACACAAACACATCCTTGACTGATTACAAATCACTGCTCGTAATCGCGCTTTGTGCACATGTACATGTGCGACTGTGTTGGGCTTTATGTGTGAGTGTTATATGCCTCAGCAAGGAGGCTTGGGAGAGTATGCAGTGAAGCCGTTTTTCTTATAATGCAGGCTATCCTTCATGTCTTATCTGAGGCCACTAATGTCTGGGGCCAGTGGAGGCTGGAGTTTGCAATTCATGGCCTAGACCTTGGCTTTGTAAGAGCAAACATCAATAATCTTCCCATGCCCAGCTCCGCCTGCAGCACCACCAGCATCCATATGGCTCCTGTATGTGGAGAGAGTGAGGGGGGTGTAGCAAGACAAACAAAGATTCAAGTAAACTAGGGGAGAGTCACTCAGTAAGAGGGACAGAGAATAATGTATGACACACTTACATCGTGACCCGCTTTGATTCATCAGGTTTACATTAGCAGACACAACCTGGATGTTGGTTTTTGACACAGCAAATAGATAAAAAGCCAAATATTGGCAAAAGAAAACACAAATCTGTTGCGTCTATCATCTTAATAAGTTATCTCATGATCCATTTTAGCTTAGTGTTTTCCTGAAAATGTTTGGCTTATCACTATCACGAATCACATCAGTGGTAATTTGAAGATGTGTGACAAGGTTTGCACCAAAATAAAAATTTCTGAAAGAAAAAGAAAAGACCAAAAATGTTACAAAAGCTTTCCTGAGCATATTTAACAACATTGAATTTTCTTGGTGGTAATGAATTTGTCTGAAGCCCTACCAGGTAACTCTTAACAGCACAGAGAATTTTCCCTGAATTATCGACCAAGCAAGTGTGGTCAGTCCCTGCTACAAACACATTCTTTGTGAAGTCTCTATTGATCGATGCAATGATTTAAAAAAAAAAAAAAGACTGTCTCTTTCAAAGTAAATATCAAATTGAGCAAAATATCATATTCTGAATCCAGTACAGGATGCATATTGCTCAGTGGTCTCACAGCTAATATAGCTTGTGCTCTTTGTGTGGATATATTGTGTTTGCGTACAAAAAAAGCACACACACACACACTCAAAAGAAAGCGTGCCGCAGTATCCAGTCTCAACTGGTGCAGGGCTATTCTGCAAACAGAATTTGTCATGGCGAGTTCCTCATTATTATCTGCGTCTCTGTTCAACCGAGTTCGCATCCAGAAGCATAACGAAAACACAGCAGCTTGTAGTTTGTGCATGTGTGTCCAAACTGACCATGAATAAGCCGAGCAGAAACAGAAAACGGGAAGAATTTTAGCATGGCGACTTGCAGACGCAGCGAGTGACTCAGTCCAGCTCGAGTTTTAAAGGTACAAATGAAACGAGGCACAAAGGCTGAGTTAGGAAGCAGAAAATAAATAAACCGGGGATGGAGACTTGGGATCTGTAGCTAATGATTGTTTATAAAGAATTTTCTTGGTCTGTCAGTTTGGTTTCTCTGTCTGTAATCTAGCACTGAGTGGATATGATGTTGCAGCTTCCTTTTTTGTTGTTGCATACACTTTTGAGAACTTTCTTGGAGAACACGTGATGAAAAAAAGTGAGGTGATTAAAAACAAGAAATTGTTGAAGATAAAAACATTAAATACATGGCATTAGTAGTTTTTAATAAGGACACATTTGATAAACGCAGAGATTGTGGAGTTGAAGTTGAATGAAGTTCTGATCCTGCATACACACTAGTTTATTTATACCTCACTGGGCAGCTTATTTTTTTCCTACATCTAAAATCTTGGTCTCCTAAATACATGTTAAAAAAATGGTGCAATTAAAACACAATCTTCGCTTTACTAAACCAGAGTACACTTTTAGTTTAAAGTGTTATTGCGACTGTTTTAGTGTTCCTTTTATGAGTCAAGGGCAATTTAAAAATAAACAAAAAAAGCTAATGGATTTTTGACCACTAAGGGGCAGAAAAAGTCCAAAACAGTCTCATAAAAACAGTGTTTTCTAAAGTGCTTATAGCTCAAATTTAAACAAAGAAATGTCATATTTGACATCCACTGGGAACACTTGAAATTCCACAGGAGCTTTCTTTCTTGAAACCTGACAACAGCCCTAGTTTGGTCTCTACCAACGCTTATTCTTAAAAAAGAAAAAAAAAGGGAAAATGCTGTTTTTAAGCAGTTATTTTATATCACTGATTATTTGTTTAATATTATTTATGCGATTCATTTATTGCTCTCTTTATTTGTTTATTCAATTCAATTTTGCTGAATGCATATTTTGTATTTTTTAAAATAACATAAAATTAAAAGAAAATCAGTAATGTATTTTTGTAACAGGAGAATTAAAATCCCAAAAAACCTCCCCCAAAGTTCATTAAAAAGTGCCTTGGGTATATTAGACTGAGAAATCATCCTGGCTCTTGAAATGCCCTCATACTGAATGACCCACACATTTTGTAAAAATACGTTGAGTATCGTGTTTCTCGGGTAGCAGAGAATGGCCTTTCTACTCTAATAATAAGGTGACATTTCTCTCAGCACAGCCTCAGAATAAAAGCTGTGCTTTTTGCTCTCCTGCATCTACAGTACATCTGTTTTCCTCCTGGGCTCTCTTTGTCCCTTCCTCTCTCTGTGCTTCTTTCTGCAATTTGCCATCATCAAATTAAAGCTTGCTCTCATCCACTTTTCAGAGGATGAACCCAGCAATGAAAGACATGTAACTTTGTAACTTGCACTGTGTGAGCCTGTAGGGAGGCAGAAACGGAGCATGTGTGCTTAATGTATAAGCTTTTCCTCAGTGACGTTATGGCTTCCATGTAGCTTTAACTTTGTGAGATTTTTTTAAAATCTTGTTTCTTATATGTGAGGCTACTAAACTGTCTCTGCTGTTATGTGCAAAATACACAGGAAGAGCAGCTGGGGGGCAAAAACGTAAATAATAAATAAATGTTGGGGGGCAGGATGTGTTCATTTACACTTTGCAAATCTGACGCAGGTCCGCATCATCATGTGTTGTGTTCCTTGACTTGGAACAAGAACCATAAGACAAAGGGGGGAAGCACAAGAGCTGCGTTTTAATAAATAAGAGAAGCACAGATGACACAAGCTGATACCAGCTGCATTGTAGCCCTTTGATTCACCACGTATGGTCTGTTCACAGATTCGGATCAAGATTTCATTAGATCCCTCTTGCACTGTGTGGCATGCAATAAAGCCATGCAATCATTGTTTTTCCAAAGTCTGAAGGTGCCTTTTACTCAGTCAGCCATTGATTTAGTCACTTCACGTTTGCTTATCTGCATTGTGGGGCTTCTGGGCAGCAGAGCATTTTCTTAGATATACTGAGCCTCATCCAGTGTCTCCCACAACATTTAATTTGAGAAAAGAAAAGCAGTCCCAGGCAGCTCGTGCATTCTAGCATCGACATCAACAACACGGTTTATCCATCCAAGTTCATTTATCCTTCTGTTTCTCCCCCACACCCTGTCTCTTCTTACAAGACATTCTTATTTTCTGTATGTAGTTATCCACATGTGCAAGAGACAAAGAGAAGGAGTTGTCTCAGTTGAGCAGTGCTCAACCTTCTGCCCCGTTAATTAGCTCAGTAAATGCTGTTGAGAATACAGCACAGAAGGGAAACATGTAAGTCAGTGAGGGATAAAGAGAATGAATGGGAGAAGCATCAAGGTTGGAGAGAAGGAAAAGAAAAAAATCTGAGGACCTGTCTGTGTTCACAGCAGCCTGTATAAAACTCTGACCCGCTCCCTTTTTTATGCTTTTAAGCCATAACCAAGCAGATACCTTCTGATTAGGCAGTTTGCGCCACAGGGCAGTGAGAAGATGAGAAGAGTTAGAAAGGATGGAAATAAAAGAGTCCAGAAAATTAAGAATTGAGAGTTCACTCCAATCTAGTCATATCTTTTTTTTTTCTCAATACCATCTGTATGTCTTCGTGATATTCTCTGTTCAGCCTGTAATTTTGCCACCTACTTATTAGACAAATAATTAAAAAAAGAAAGAAAGAAAGTAATGCACGAGAGGCAGACACTAAGTCCACATGGTGATAACAGATTCTTAGTGTTCTGCAGACTAGACTTAAGTACCAGGAACTGGCTGGTGTAATATTTAACACCGTGGAAATGAATATCATTTTCATATTAAGATACAAGGTCTAGAAATCACTGGGGACGTTTTTTTTCCAACACTGGGAGGTTTTGCATTTAACAATCTGTGTTACAGTTACGTGACACAATTGTGTGAGCTTTTCTGTAGCAAGTGAACACATCTCATTTATATCATAGTCATTACTTAGAATCCAATTATATATTGTGAACTTTGTGTGGCAATGATCACCAAAAATGGTAGCATTACTTTGCGTATGCCAGCATACCCGGATTGACAAACGGCATGTTGTGTGGGCAAGTGTAACTTTGTTTTAGTGCAGTTTTTTTTTGCACAGGAAATGCATTGCTCCTACTCTTTCCCTCTCTTACCTCAGCTCCACTGAGCTGCTTGCAGTCAGCCCTTTCTCCACTACCTGCTATTATGTGTAGCAGAGGTGTCTCTAATGGCCCGTGGCACTCCTTTCCTCCACCTCTCCCCTTTCATTTTCTCATAACAAGCCCCCTGCCCTCTCTCACTGGAGCTCAGACAAGATTATCCCTTCGTTATTCCACCTTCCACTCCAACCCACACTTCCTGGCTCAGGCGTGACCCCACGGCAGCAGGAAATGGGCATTTGCAACAGTCATTTCTCTCTCTTGCCCTATGCCTCCCTCGCACAATATGTATCTCGCCCCTCCCTCAAGTGCACACACTTGGAACGGGTCACAGATCATTTCAAGCACCTTGAACGCAGTGAGGCAATTACTCTCCCTTCTGGTCACCTCCAGCCCGCCTGACACTGCTCCCTGCTCGACTTTGAGTGGGCCCTCCTCTATTATCTCCATTCCCCACTCAGTGGGAGTCACCACTCTGCTAGTAGTGTCAGCCCATGACTCATGGCTCTACTACTGCCGGTGTTCAACGGCCCACCTATCAGCCTGGAAATCATCTTTCTGTTGCTGGTCTGCAGCGGTACTATCAGCACATCAAGGTGCCACAGAGTTATCTGTCGCAGAACAGGAGACAGGAAGATGGAGGCCGAGACCAGGCAATGTATTGCCTAAGTGTATGTTCATCTCAGACTGGCTCATTGAATGAGTGGAGCCATCCATCATCCATCTCCACGCTCTGTTTGTTTCCCCTTCATCACAGCCCCCATGTGCGCCGCTCCTCATCATAATCCTTACACAGACAGCAACTCGTGTGTGTGTGTTTGTGAGAGTGTGTATGTGTGTGATTTACAGCGGGTATGGTCTTAAGCAAGAGCAAGTAATAAATTCAGTGACATCATGGCAAGAGGGGAAATCTAAGTGTTGCAGTGCTTACTCATAGACTTCACATCCCACTATTCTGTGCGGTAGTTATTATCCCACTCAGCACAGACACGCGCGCACATACACAGACACTATTGTGTAGGTTTAATTGAGGGTGTGATCGTAAGTGTGCTGTAAATCCTGCTGCACTGGTCACTGTTAAAAGTGCCTCTCTGCCTTCGACAGTTTGAGCAGGTTTGTTTACTGACAGGGACAGGAAACCAATCATGCGCACGCACGCGAGTACACCTTATGTTCAATCTATGCAAACAAATAGCATCTAAATCACACAGCTTCCGCTCATTATCGGAAGATTGGTAGGATGGTACAGACAGCTGGGAGAGACACATTCACAGATCAGATCTGTTAATAGGGATTGCAGTCAGTGAGATTGATGACGCTAATTTTGCAATAACTGTCCCGAAACAGAAGAGCCTCTGTTTATTTGATCAAATTCCTCCTTTAAAAAGAAATAAATAATAAATTTGGAAAACTCTGATCATCAGCTGTATCTAATAGGAGAGGTTTCTGCAAGGAGACACAGGCCTTTCCATTCCAACTGTCAAGCAGGATTTATGCACGCTTTGGAGAGACTGCCAAAAAAAGTGAAATAGAGGTATCTCCATCTTGTGGGTTGAAGTGTTAATCAGTTCCTGGAAGAGATAGAATATGGTAGGCACCGATTAATATTGGATAGGCTGTTATTTTATGAATGCCAGGTGATGAGAACACATGTTAATCTAAAGGGTATGAAAGTATGTTTTAAAAAGGTTCAAGATACTTTCTTTTTCTATATTTATGAAAATAATTGTTTTTTAAAAGAATCATGATAATCATTAGCTTAGAGTAAAATAAATATTTCTTACAGCCTTAATCTTACTTGTTGTGTTTAGTATTGGAGGGATTTTTTTTACAAGAAGTGTTATACAGGGTGCGGTGCCTCTGCAGGGTAGTTGAAAGAATAGCCAGCATTTCTGTTCAGTATGTTCTTGTTTGCCAGCATTTATTATTAATGTGATAACAAATGTATTTCTTGAGTTATTTTGTGTGAACTCTGACAGAGGAAAATTCAGAGAAAGCCCCCCACCCACCCCGCTTCCTCAACCTTGCAAAATGCCCGTTCCCACAGTGACCAACCTCAGCAGCACCATGGTTACAGCCCACCACCCTTAACCCCCTTCCCTTGATCCCTTCCTCCGCCTCTCCTCCAGACTTTAAGCAAAAAAAAACATTGATGTTGACCTCAGTCGTAAATGATCACGACGCTTTAACAAGCAGCACGTCCAACACGGCACTCACACTTTAGTGGGTAATGTAAAAAGTACATGTCACATGAGGTCAGTTTAGGCCCTAAAAAACACACTGAGTTTGATTTGGACTTTTTTTTTTTTCATTGAGTGTCTTGGAGAGGTTTACCAAGGTTTATCTCCTTTTTCTGTCATACATAAATGATCCACGCAGAGCATTTCTCCACAGCGAGTGCGGAGATTTATACGGCTGTTGGACAGATTAATCTGTGGGAAAAAAAGACAGAGAGGGAAGAGAAAGGAGGGATTCTTGGACGGCCTTTTTCTCTTTGTGTTGGTGGAAGACCAAACAGCTCTTTGCTCTGCAGGATGAATAGCCATGATGTCAGGTGATTGCCTCTTTCCATTTTTTTTTTCCTTTAGCCGGTTGCCATCGTTTTCCTGCTGCGATTTTCAACAGAGAAAAACATCTTTACATGCCCATACCTGTGACAATAGGTGTCTTCAAAAATAAGCGTAGTCTCAGATCTCGTGTGTCTCCCTGCATTTGGTCATATCTTTACATACTTTTGTGCAACATTAACAGTCCATGCCACTGTATTCATCATATAAAAACAAAGAAGACAGGTGAAAAGAATAAAGAAAGAAAAGAAGCGGTCAGATTTGCAACTGTGATGGGAGGATTTCAGTTTCTCCCCCAGATTGAGCAAATAACAGGAGAGGAATAAGATGCGGAGGAGTAAAAGGGGAAGGAGGAGGAAAGGAGAAGAAGGTGGTGTAATTTATCATTATTATTGCAGCATTTTAGACTGGTTTGAGCGTCGGGTCAGAGAGAACAAAAGATGACCCAACTGCATTATAAAACCGGCCTTGCCTTCCCTCGTCTCCTCTCCGCTCTGACTCGGCCTTGTTTTCAACACAATTTCTACATTCCAGACATTGAAGCACAAAACAGAGGAGCCACCGTTTAAATGGCTTTAGCGTAGCAACACCAGCATGAGACTATAATTTGCTTTTATCTTTGCACCAAGCAGAAAAGGCACAGCGAGAGTGAAACAGAGCCACAGAGAGAACACGAGAGAGACATAAGGGACATAAGGGCGAGATGCATTTAAAATCTACACGCAGATAACTCCACCCAAACAGCCTCTTGTGTATCCCGTGTGTGTGTCTGCGTCTTATGTGTGTGTTTGTGGTTAAGCGTGCTTGTTTGCGTTAACGTGCGTGCAAGTGTGTGTTTGAATATATAAAGGAGCATCCTTCTGCTTTGGCAGAGGATCACAGAGTGTTAATTCAGTTGTTATCCATGTTTGAAAATGGAGTTGGCTGCAGTGTTTGCGTGAGCTGTGGTTGCCGGTGTGCGCCTTTGTGTGTGTTTGCGCGCAGGCGTTTGGCACCAGGCTGGAGGGTTGCTGTGGGTCCACGCTGGCGTAGTTGGGGCTGGAATGTGATTGGTGGGGACAGCAGGCCAAAGGCCGCCCAGGCTAGCGACTGCCACTTGGTAGAGTGCCCCAACTAAACACAGGCCAAATCTGTAGAGATTCACCCCTATTTCTCTCTTTCTGTGCTGCTGCTGCTGTCAAATCTCACACATTCTGGCAGCTCTTGCTCGTGTGTTTCATGGAAAGAAAAAAAGGAAACATCTGACTCCTCCATACAGTTCTCTTCTAAACCTTTTCCTACGATTATATTCTTAATTATAATCAAACATTCATTATCATAGGCAGTGTTTTGTTCTCATCAAGGAGGGCCTCGCTATTTAAGCACCGTAATGTAAAATGTATTACCACACAGAAGCAGTTTGGAGCTATTTGATTCTCCTCTTAATTAGATGTTTACTTTTTACCTTGAAGTGCCCTCGTAAACCGCCAGCCTGTTGTTTGCGTTCGTTATCCAGCAAGGGGGGCGTTAACAGCGTCATCTCCTCGCCGGGGAGAGACAACAAAATCTGGGTGTTATTGTGCTTTGAAGAGAAGGAGGGAAAGGCACAAGTAAAGAAGGGAAACAGTAGAGGAGCGGAAACAAAGCAGGACGGCTAGAAAAGCAGGAGAGAGAAAAAAGGGAGAGATGATTAATCCAATCAAGCCTCTTAGTGTTTCATCAATAGGCATTGTTCTAAGATGGCTGCCTCTCCCCAGCTCGGGCTGTGGGCTGCGGCTAGGCTAACACACAAGCTAATCCCAGAATAATACGGAGACGAGGGCAACGATGAGGACAGGGACTGTGCCAGCAGATTAGTACTAGCAAAGGATTCACTCACACAAAATGCACACACACATGCACACTGGGCATCGGATAGAGAGGCAGTCACAGATTGAGTGAGGTGCCTATTGGATTGCACAGCTTATAGTTTTATCCCGTGTGAATGTGCGCTGCTGGTACTGTTGTGGAGTGCGGTGGAGCTGAACTGAGCTCCTGAGGATTCACAGACTATAGCTGTGTGAAGCTGAGGAGGTCATGCATGAAAGTCTATGTTCTTGTGTTCACATGTAGCATGAATTGCTCTTTATCATTAGAATAGGAGCTCACCGTGCAAAAAGAGCGTTATATTCAGTGACATGATGGCATTGTGTTTTTTAGGCATTCTCCTATATTAGATTGCACAGCTAAATTGCTCAGGAATGGCTCGAGTTCCTTCCTTCTGCGTCGTATTTCTATTCCCTCGACCCAACATTTCCCTTTTGATTCTGCTTTCCGTGCTATCTACCTCCCTCTGTCCCCCTGTCGATCTTCCTCCCTGCGCCCCCTCCACCCTGCAGCATTTTCTGAGATGACAGGAGGGTGTTTTTCCTTTGTTGGGGAGCAGCTCGCACGTTCTCTCCTCTGTTGACAGGTAAAAGACATGAAAGATACTAAAAGACTGAGCATGATGGAATTCTCTGGGGAAGGAGAGGAGGTGGGAGGAGAGGCAGCGGGAAGGGAGGACTGATAGCAAAGTGGGAGAGAGGGAGGGGGGGAAGAGCCAAAGGAGTGCTGAAGCTTGGCTAAAGGTAAAGTATTTAGTGTGAGAAAAGGAAGGATTGAGTCAAAGGAGGGAGGAGTAAAAATAAAAGGTGGGGGTGGAGGGGGGTTGACAGTCTGTGACCTCGGGTAAGTCTCTTCGACTGTGTGCTGATGCGTGAAACCTGAGCACACGCAGTATTAGCACGCCTCACTTACTGAGCACAGCAGAGGCCTGACACAGGGCAAGGCAACCTCCTTCTACACACACAAACACACAGGCAGTCGTCCAACACACAAACATTACGGGCACACACATTGGCGCTTTTAATGATGTGCTTACCAAATACAAAACTCACACACACACACACACACAAAGATAAAAACCATGTTGTAAGGTAGTGTGTTCCAAATCCAAAAGCACAATGGTGAGTGGAGAAGGTCAGTTCAGCCCTCCAACAGGCCCTGCGGTGCTGGTTCTCTGCTGCCCCGTCAGCTGCTCTCTGTTGCCTGTTACATGTACAACTTGTGTGTTTGCTTGGCGCCCGGCCAGGCCCGTGTTTGCGGCCTCATACAGTTGTGTGATGCACAACACGCCTAAGGCAGGTCGAGCCATAATCCAGCTCTCCCTCTCTCTTTCTCCTATTCTCTCGGTCTCGCTCGCCTTTCCTCCTCCCTGTGTGTAAGTTAATGGGTTAACCAATAAGCAGGGATAATTGAGACAAACAAGCCAATGAGGAAATGTCACAGGAGAGCACAAGTCAAGCGAAAAACACACCGCCAACAGCTCTGTGTGTGTGTGTGCGCGAGTGTGTGTGTTTGTGTGTGGACTCAGCCTCATGTGTATGCATGCACAAAATTAAATATTAAATCAAGTATATTGAATTGTGTGTGCTATTCCTGTTTCTGCACATGTACGTAAACGAGTATGTGTCTAATCATATGTGTGTATCTGTGTGTGTGTGTGTGTGTGTGTGTGTGTATCTGTGTCTGTGTGCATACGTAGCCTGTCAGCTTTTTTTTCTTTTTTCCGGGTGTTGCTGTAGAGCAGGATTCTCCTGCTGTGTCTGCTCTCTAGGCTTCCTCAGCTGCGTTTGCATACCATACACCTGCCCCCGGGTGATTACACAGACACACACCCACATACGCACACACACATTAAACAGAGGAACACACAGCTCACATGTGAACACATATTTGTTAATCAAATGAGCAGCACTTTTAAAGCGCCCCTCCTTCCTTCTCCTCCACTTCAGTACTTTGTCTTTGGTTCTCTGCTCTTCTGTCTAATAAAAACGGGACTTGCTGAGAGGCAGCAGATCTGATGTCTTTGATATGGAGACAGATGAAGAGTTGGAGGATGCAGGTAAGAGAGCTGAGTGACTATAAAAAGCCTCATCAGAGCAAAGACGTGTGGCGCGATGCATTCCCTCGACTGAGAACAGGGACGCTTCTGTTGTCTGTGCTAGGAAGCAGGTGTGCCACAAGGCATTGTGGGAAGGAAATGATATGACGGCACATCAGTTTGCCAGCTCAGGTCAGCTCCCTCCAAATGGTTCCAGTGAATTTGCAGGTCTAAGTGAGTGTATAATTGGGTTTTGGTCAATATAGGTGGGAATATTTTAAAAGGAAATCCACTTTAAACTCTTAGTGACAGCATTTGAGATTTGGGAATAATATCACCATCAATGATGTTATCATTACTGCTTTCTGGACAGTAAAAGCAAATCTGTGAATTTAGTGAGAAATTTGGATGCTTGCTGAGCCGCAACGGTTCACTATCACAAAGATCGAGAAGCAAAGGCCAAGCAGGGAATTTCAAACACTGATAGCTGTCAGCTCAGGAGGAGCATGACGCAATGTGTTCATCTGATTGCTATCGTTCCAACAACGAAAACTGGCAGGTTTCTGTGTGTGCAGTGGCTATAGAGTGCAAACATCTCTCTTCTAAAGTAACATGTGACCACTGGATGATTGCCTCTGCCTGGACAGTTATTTTGCTGATGTTTGTATCAATACCTTAACTAACATTTATCTGGAAGCATATATGCAGCCTTGTAGCTGGTTACAGTATTAATGCAAATTCTCCTGAGCACAAATCAGACCAGATGTGCTGTGTGCAGTCAGTCAGTTACTGCTGCCTTCGGCTCAAGGCTCTCGTACTATCCAGTACTTTGACAAGAACCTCTCCAGGCCTTGGTTGTCAATACTGAAAGTATTCTGATATTTGTGCAGCAGTTTGATCAGTTTTGCCAGAATAGAGAGTCAACCTAGACTCAGTCTTGCAGTGTTATTTGCTAGCAGTGCCTCCAGTACATTTATTTATTAACTGGAGATTCGAGTGTTTATCTTCACCATCTTTTTCTTTTTTTTAAAAAAAATTCACAAAAGCAGATTTGGCAGCAGTAAAACATCACCAGTTGTTGAATGGTGACCTGTGATTCTTTTATTTTAACCAATAAACCTTCTCTTTTCTCTTTTTGATTTGAAGGTTTCTGCCATATTAAGTTTTTTTTACTTGTCTTTTGTCTGCCAGACTGCATAACCTTAGAAAAGGCATGAATCTTTGTAGCATTTTAAAATTATTATTACTGTTATTTCTCTGTTGATAAAACGTATTCAGTCTTAGTTTTGTCTCTTGTGTAGACTAGATTGTGGAAATCGTGGACAAGGTTTTGGTGAGTTGAAAGACACGTACGTTATACATCCACATTTAAACACCTTTGGTGTCACAGAAGCACAGGGCAACAGGGTCAGCACTAGAGCTAATGTGCGTAAAGTGTTGAAGTATTTGTGACAGGAGTGTAGCGTGCTTTAGGTGAGCGTGTGGGCCATTGAAGCTTAGTTTCTTGTAGCAGACGCAGATTTATGGTGGAGCTATAACCATACAAGGTTATGTGATGTGTAAAGTAGAGTTGAAGAGCAGGTGGTCTGCATCCAGTGACAGAGCAAACATTTAGTTCTAATGTCACCCTTGCTTGACCTCAACTTTGAAACAGAGTGCGGTTGTTAAAACGTTGTTGTGAGCTAACAACCTAAAACCTCATCTAGCAGCTCGAATGGTAAACAGTGTCAGTCTTTCCTCAGCTTCAGAGGTGGACCCGACACTGACCCTTTCTACTTCTCTCTATGCGTAATGTAAGGCAGCAGCTTGAGATAATAAGATATACTGAATACACAGGCTATTTTTAATACCACAAGCCTTTTCAGTGAGCACCTCCAACCCTGCAAAGAAACGTGAATTATTGTGGTTTCACCAATCTCTTATCCAGCATTTTCTTTAATTTGTAATTTGCTTTAAAGATGTTTAAAAAGAAGCTTTTGGTAAGCATTTTCGGCCTGAAATGTGGCACATAGGTACTCACAGCTTTGTATTCTTTCTTTTCCATGTCAACTGCCTTCCTCCTCATGGCCGCTGCGCACTTCACCTCTCATCCTGATGCCTTACTTCACAGGTAAGTGTTCAAAATCATGCACACACATGCACGTTTTTATGTTGCTGTATCCGTAATATGAAGGCTCTGTGCGATGCTGATGGAGTTCTTAGCAAGGCCGCACTTCCCTTTAATGTGGAGTGAGTGAAAAGTACGCAGGTGACCTCGGTTGCTGTCCTGTTGACACCAAGGCGAGGAGCTGTGATTAGACTCTAAACACACCGGATATGTCCTACATCTCCTACAGAACTGTTTATGTTTTTTTCTCTCCGCAGCAAAGCAGATATATTTGTGTAGAAATATTTCCTGAATATTGCATCTGTACACCAGAACACCAGAATCAGAATCCATTTAGTCCAGTCTTGTGTGTGCGCGCGCCCCCGCGCCCATGCCTATGTGTGTGTACACATCCGTTTGCCTGCACGTGTGTGTGGTGCTCAGCTGGCCAAGTGAGAGTTGTGTAATTGCAGGGTTATTGCTGCTGAGCCTGATGGGTAATGACACATTTGCAAATTAATTCTCAGCGCTAGGCTGTGATTAGCATACAGAGAGAAGCATCTCACACACAAAGACCAATATATACGCGCACACACGCTCACACACTTCACAGGCTTCTAATCACCAGTGCGAGGTCAGGTTAAATGGGAGCGCGTAATGGCGGAGCGAGTGCGAGTCTTAGCAGATAAGGGTGAGAGAAGGGTGACGATATTATTTCGCATCAGAGTTGATGCGGACACACTTATGCTGCTTTTTTTCAAATTAATAAAATCGCTCCCTCTCTCTTTTCTGCTCACAGAGGCCATTTAAGGTAAAAATGGGACTCGCAGAGTAACTCACAATACGCAACATCACCCACAAACACGATATCATGATACACGTGGTGGCTAGCTACACAGCTATGGTTAGCATAACATATACACATTAGCCCAGTGAGGCTGGAGGATGAACGCTAACTTTTTTCCATTTGGTAAAAGTTAACGGCACGATTCCTGATGGTTAGGGACAAATGTAATCGCATGGCAGGATACTGTAAACGAACCAAACTTCAGTCAGGAGAACACCTTTGATAGTCGATCCACAATATGAGGTTAGTCATTAATTTACTGATGCATGGGCTGGACTGTGGCTACATTGTAGGTTTTAAAATGAATAGTGGTAATAAAAACCAAAAGATGCAAACAGTGATCACTGCCTTTTTTTAAGGGCTTGTTCAGATTAAAGAGAACAAGATACAAAGCATTAAAACATGTTAAAAAGACAACAGCCTTAATAAACGCAGAGTAGTTTTGACCCAGAAGCAGGGGTCATCACATCATTACTTTGCAAACGGATTGCAAACATTTTGCCCTGTGGAACAAAGTGGACTTCATAGTGGCAGTGCCAGGTTCTCCAAATTAATTGGTGATTTACATTTTAGGATAATCTGAAAAGGAAAATACTTCGGATGATGTGAGTGTTAATTTAACTTGCACAACTTGAATTTTTTTAACAGATCTGGATGCTGGTCTTTTAGCTGCTTCGCTAAGTTGGAAATATTTTCTCCCTCAGCCTGAAAAACACAAAAACATCACACAAATTGGCTTTCGGGAAACAATTATCATCCCTTGTACAGCCATATTAGTTCTGTTGTTTAAAAAAACAACTGAAAATAGCGATGCATGCATTTAATAGTTTGATTTATATTATTGATTTTGTAAGAGAAGATCTTAGGAGACCTCTATTTTACGTGGAAATAACTGCACATCTACAATTCAGTTTTTGGCATCGTACTACAGCAGTTTCAGCCATGTTTGCCGGACCACCACGAGGAGTCATGAGTCTTTTGTAGGTCAGTACTTCAGTGTTGCGGGATCTGTTTGCAGCAGCTGCATGTTTCAATAAAGAATTCTGTACTTGGCATGTACGTCTTGATAATTGCACCACAAGAGAAATTTGTATAATGTTCTCCTATATTGATATTTCCCCACACCCTTCATGTTGGTTGCTCTGTAGGGCATTGACATGCACTGGGCATTGACAGATGAAATGATAAATACTTTATTTATCCGATATTTGTTAAATTATTTTCAAGATTGTGTATTTTCAAGAAGCAGGAACACACTGTGAAGGATTGTACTCACCATGTTATAACTTCAAACATTTCTCCTGTCACAATTACTGGCTATTAGAAATCTCCTTACCGATAGAGAGATACTCAATGAAACAGCATCACTGCATGGTTTGAATTATGTTTACGCTCAATTTCATGGTTGTCATTTGTGATGCTCATCGGTCGCCGCATGTAAAGAAGGATTTGCAAAGTGGAAAGGACTTTTATTACACATATGCAATTAGTGCCTTTTTTTATTCAGTCATATAATGAGTATGTTCCAAAGAACCCATTGAAGATGTTGAGTGTTTTTTCCCCCCCCATTTAAAAGGTGAATTGCTTTAAATTTATTCTGAAAATCCCTGACACTTTTGTTTTTTGAATGCACATCCTCACTTGTGATGTTGCGTGCAACACAGGCTTTATTTCTTTCTTCTCTTTGAGAATCCCACACCTTCTCTTTTTGCATTCACGTCAGAGTGCAGCGCGTTGCTGGGATGCACAGTATATGTTTGTGTGTGTTTATCTTTGCAAGTCTATTTGGCAGAGGCTGTGCGGGGTAGGTAAAGATTATAGTGATGTCTTATCCTGGCACTCCTTGCTGAGGAAGAAGTCATACGTTCAACCCTCTCTCACTTGCGCACTCACACACACACACACACACACACACACACACACACACACACACACACACACACACTTGGGCACAATGCTTCAGAGAGTGATTATGTCTTTGAAGGGGGGGATGTAGGGGGAGACAATAGTATAGTGGGTTGACAGGAAGTGAGTGTGGCAGGTTTACGTGTGTGTATGTGTACAGTATGTGTGACTGAGCTCAGTCTTGCTTTCTCTGAACATAGCCAAAGAATTAAGGAATATAATCTCTCTCTCTCGCTCTCTCCTCTCTCTTTGTCTCTCTACCTGTTTTCATCCCCGTCTTTGTCAGCTGACTGTGTCTTCCTATCCATGCCGTTTTCATTTTATTCTTTTTTTAAACCCCCTTTTCACTTGTTTTTGTTCTTCCCCTCTCTTGTTCTTTCCCTCTCCCTGTTAGTTCTTGATCACAGTGTTTCAGTCTCACATGCTGCCTTGGTCCCCAGGGAGCTTTTATACCCTTTCAGAGAGAGAGAGAGCAAGACAGAGTGTGTGTGTGTGTGTGTGTGTGTGTGTGTGTGTGCCTCCATGTACGTTTCTTCTTCTGCAGTGCACTTGTCAACTGTGACTCATTACACTACGTTGAATAACAGAGGACAATAGCTGTTCTCCAGCACTGCCTGTCCCTTAATGAGCAGCGAAATAAAAAAGCAGACACATGATTCTTTATCGTTACCTGTCAGTCCCACTTTTCATCTCTGCAATAACCCACATGATTTGATTTCAACACAGTAACCTGTGACGTTACTGCTCTTTTTCTCATTTTACTAGTGTAAAAAAGAAAAACTAAACGAGCAAATGGTCAATCTGAGTTTGCATTTAAAACTTGGGATGTTTCATGTCTTTGTTACAGAAGATCCTGTTAAACAAAAAGGAATTCTTGGGTTTGTTTTGGGGGGAAAAAACTGTCATGCTGCAGCCGTTTGAAATTTTTACATCACCGACTGTGTCAGCCAACATGAGGTATGACTTTTAGATCATAGCACACTTATTACATGTGTCCCTTCAAGCGCTCTGCATGTTCTGCGTGAGAATAATCTAAATCACCAGTCCCTACATGCCAACAATGACGATAACATTGAAATAAGCAGTTGAGCATATATTTTGTTATCCTGAGGTCAGGACTCTGATTTCAACATATTGGATTAGTGACTTTTTTGACTCTGTTGCTGTTCTCCAACAGCACTGTACTATATTTTTATATTTTTGTGTATTTAATTCAACTGAAAATACCACTGAAATTAAAATTACAGTGAATTTTGATGAATACATTTTTATTTATTTATTTATTTATTTTTGTTACAACTTCTCTGTTACTGTAATTAAATTCCCATTTTAGATCCCCACCTACTTTTTATATCTTATTCCATGAAGTCGTGCACACATTATACATTCTTCAAGCAGCAGCTTTATTGTGGGTAAACCTCCTAAATTTAAGCCAAAGGAAAAATCATCATATAGCAAATGTTTTGTGATATGATACCATATGATCTAATATATGACTGCAAGAAGGTCCTCGATTTGAATGTAGGCAGTGGCTTAGGTTTTGATGTTGGTGTTACTTTCCCCTCATCGCCTAGACCCCAACACTCCAACACTCCAGTGACTTGCAAGGGGTTCAGTTAATTGGTGATTTGAAGTTTGCTGTAGTTGTGAGTTTGTGCATGAATGCTTGTCTCTCTCTGTGTTACCCCTGAAACAAACCAGCGTCCTGTCCACGTTGTACCCTGCCTCTTGCCATGTAGCAGATGGGATAGGCTCCAGCTCCTCTCAGACCCTGATCTGGATGAGCAGAAGAAAATAGATGGATGGATGCAATTGCGAATTTGATCATTCCTATTTTTAACAAAGTTGTTTAAACCACCTTTTTAAGCTGCTTTAGTTTAGCAAATTTCTTCAAGTGGTTTTCCTGAAGTCCATTGGTGGCTGCTGCAAATGGCGACGAAAATAGATCCTGAAAATGATGGAAAAAAGTCTGCATCTTCATCATCAGAAGCATACACAGCATTTGAGGTTTAAGAAGTGATCTTCAGTAGTTACTGCAATGTAAAACTAGGAGAAGGAAAAAAAATGTCACCAAAGGTGCCACCCTTGAAAAGAAACGATGAAAAAAAAAACTGGGATAACCTATTCCTGGTAAAATGTTGTTTTTTTTCCCCATAGCAATATTGTTCAAAGATGTATTTGTAGTCATAAGTTAGAAGATGTTGTTTTAATTGAAGTCTCTGAAGGCTTGTTGGAAGCAAGCCTCTGTTGTTTGAAAAACGTACAAATCTTCTTGTTCTCCTTTGGTCCTCCTCATCTTCATGCGGTCCAAGTAGCGGAAATTGGGCATCGTATTTTTAGTTCTCTGTCTCTGTGTCTGCCAGTGTGTCATCAGGCTAGGTGGTGTTGTCCCTCAGGGGGACACATCGCCTCCCAACCTCTCTCACAAGGTGTGAGACACTTCAACACCTGCCTCACGCACACACCTTTGCAACACAACACAGAATCACACAGATGCCTCTCAGCAAAGATGATGCGTGTTATTCGGACGCACTTAACCATAAGGAATACAGTATAAAGGGTGCGTAAATGTCAACATGCTGAACGTACTTATCCACCTTTATGTTAGAAGTTACACATTCTACCAATCGTGCTAGTCTTACTTAAAAGACTTAAATCTGCTTTACTTTTCAATTTCAATTTCAATTTATAGACTCCCCCTTTCACATTAGTCTGTCCCTCTGTGTCTCTCCCTCTTCCTTCAGTCACCAGTCCTTGTTAGTGATTATTTGGCCTATTTGCCTATGAGCATGGCTTTCACACTCCCGCTGTTTCTCTCGATGTGTGCTGTCTTTTCCTGTGTCCTCCGAGTCTTGCTGGAGGCATGGGACCCCTCAGTGTGCCTCCTCTCTCTTTCTTCACTAAACTCCTGCCAGCCTTCCCTCCCTCTCTTTTTCATAGAATGGGTTGGAGAGCAACCCAGGGGCAAAATATCGTGGTAGACTATTTCAAAAATCATCTATCTTTTCCCTTTCTTAATTTTTTTCCTTACTTTCTTGCTCTTGCCCCCGCGCCTGCTGTTTTTGTGGCTGATATGGTTTGGTATGGATGCTTCCCAGCAGATAGTTAACTCCTCACCCCTATTGCCACCATCTCGGTCAGGTTTTTGTGTGGAGCAGGGGGCATAACACAACATGTTTTGTGTGTTTATTCGCGTGTGTGTATGCGTGTGTGTATGATGAGGAGAGAGGCAGTGAGAGAGAAAGGGGGAAAGTCTGCTGTCGGCGCAGCATGGTGAGCAGTCTGTGCAGAAGACTGCACAAGCCAAGTTTCCTAGACGGACACACAAATGCACCCACACACTTGCAGACAGAGACGAGGACTCTCATTTTCAGAGGAGAGAATGGAGGCGGGGGATCTTTTATATTTTCCTCCTCCAAATACGTAGCTGTTCTATTGTGAGCTGCCCTTGAAGACCCACAACACACACTCTGCACTCTCTACGGGTTGATGCTTTCCTACTGTCTGATACAGTGAGAACAGATGCTCCCTTGATAGTCGTTGGCCTCTCGCTGTCACTGGTGCTGTCCAATCAGCTGTCACCCTAACTCCAAATTGAACTGTGACCATTCTCCTCCTCGGGTGAAGCATCAGCATTGGCTGGTATTTCCTTCTCATCTGTACCCTTGCCTATTCAGGCTCTTCTTTTGCTCTAACACCACCAACCCCCTCACACTGACACACACACACACACACACACACTCCCTTCCTCGCTATCTGGCAGTCTTGTTGCCTGGAGGGAGTTCATTCTGCCCTCCTTCTCTCCTCCTCTCCTCCACCTCTTTCCTTGTGTGTCGGCAGTGAGAGAGAGAGAGAGAGAGGGGAGGGTGAGAAAATGAGAGAGCGAGAGAGAGAGTGGCAGCAGTAGCGGAGGAAGCAGAGCTGTCTCTCTTCTGATCATCTTTCTTGGATAGAGGGATAAAAGGCAGTCCTAGGAATCAGTCGTTGCTCTTGTCTGCAGGATTTACCCAGCCTGAGTTTATTCTCCCTCCTTCCTCTTTTCACCTCTTCTTGACACTGGACCGCTAGCTTTTACATCTCTCTCTCCGGCTGTCCCGACTCGCCGGGTGTGTGTGCGTGTCTGTTTGTGTGTGCTCATGTAAGAAAGAGATTGAGAAAGCGCGTTTCCTGCTGCTGCTTAGAAACGAACAGCAAGTGTTGTGACCCTTTGCCCCTGGGATCTTGGGCAAGAGTGAGGGGGTCGAGAGCACGGGCGTGCTCTGGGGTTGACCCTTGCACCGCTCTGTCTGTGTGTATCTGTGTGGCTGTCTGAGTGTTTGTGTATGTGTGTGTGTCCTGGCTGGCTGGGCGGTCCCAGCCTCACGCTTGGTTAGCGAGGACCAGAAAGCAGGGATGACAGGCTGAGTCCCAGCCCAGCCTCACCACACACTGAGCCTCGTTTCTGGGTGGCTGCGAAGGCGCAGTCCCTTTCTGTCGAAGTCATCCAGGACAGGGCTGCTGCCTACACATTTGAAACAAGTTGCTGTGGCTTCATGACACTTAAACAGAAACCATGTTTGGACTAAAAGCACCACTTTACTACTTGCCAGGTAAGCTTATGTCATTCATGTGTGGTGTGAAAATGAACGCGTGTGTGTATCAAATCATTTTCTAAATGCACATTTGTGTGGGCATGTTGTGCATGTGTGTCATTCTCTCTGCATATAATTGTGTGTTGTAACAAAGTGCTCTAGAGGTTTGAGGTTAGCTCTAGAGTGCATCTGAGGAGACACTTGTCTTTGTGCTGTTGATCCTGAGGTTGGAACCTGAGATCCGGGGCTGGTAATGCTGTGTGACAGCAGCTCGCACTCTGTTCCTCTAACCTCTCAGCTCTTTATCGTGGAAGTCAGCAGGTAAACGGGACACTAACCCGGCTGCTTTGTTTTATTCAGCTACACAATGAGTAGAGAAGCAAATGCATAGTTTTGTACGTGTGGTCTATCTTTTTAGGGTTTTTATACGTGTGTATGCTCACATGCATACGTGCATGTTTGCAGTTTTTGTAGGAGCGTGCGTGCGGTGGGTGTGAGAAAAAAATACTAGGGCGGCGTGAGGTTACCGCCGGTCGGCGCTTAAGTGCGTCTCGTGGCTCACTGGGCACTGATTGTTGAGAGGACAGCCAAGAGAGGGCAGTGAGAGAAGAGAGGAGAATGACAAACTGAGGTAGAATGGTAGAGAAGAAAACTTGAGAGAGGCAATGTTTTCTTTTCTCTTTCTGTGCCTTTTGCATATGTATTCATGTGTTCATAAATATTTAAATGCTTTGCCTCCTGCTTGATTTCTTGACATACACACTGTAAACCCACACACCTCCGTACTCTTCCATCAACTCAGAGATGCTTTTTGCTCTTTATACAGCTTTTTCGTAATCTAAATCTAGCTATAATTCAGTTTTATACCGTAACCTAAATCTGCACAATGGTGCTTGTCTTCTGTTTAATGTGTGCTTTCATCTGTGTGTGGATGTTGTCTCCCTGCAGCTTAACTGAGTACACTTCACCAACACTTCTTAGAGATAAATAATTTATGTGCATTAGTCAGCAGGAGAGTGTGCAGTTAGTCCATGACTGACCGCTTAAGTCTTTCTTTTTTTCCATACACATTTTTGTATTAATTGTGTATCAGTTTAAGGACATGACCCACAGCGCAGACATAAAATGTGCTGCACTTCAAATGAAGTGTTTAGTTGAGTGTATACTGCTTTCTTTTGTATGATTTTACATTTCATTATGTTATGTTTTTTTATGTTTCAAGCACCATTTTATTTGCGTTGATATCGCAGAAACACAGAGGACTCCAAAGATTAACAGTTATAAATTAGTAGTAACAAAAAAACCTAAGAGCCAAAATACTTAAGTCGTACCTGTGATTACCTCTTTAAGGGTACAGACGCTTTTCTTTCTTAAATAGCGAAGAAGCACACCAAAACCTAAGTACTTTAATATAGGCTGATGTCATTTGTGAGCTTTAACAGCTTTTTATCTATTTTTTAGCCTCCTTCTGCATGTGCCTATCTCCACCGTGTCTTTCCAGCCACTTCTCTTTTCAGACGACCGGTTTTGAAATGGATATTTGCTGGTAAAGGCCACAGAGTGCCTGCTGTGTGAGAAATAAAGACAGAAAGAAACACAGAGAGGTGTTTGTGTCAGGGGTTAGAGAGGAGGACAAAAGACTCAATGCACTACTTTTCTACATGTGTCAAAGCCTCTGACCAGAGCGCTCTTTATTTTCCAAGTTTACGCTTGAATCAAACTGAGCAATATAAGAATTAACCAGAACAAGCGGAGAGAGACTGTTTGTGGGGAAATCTGCAGAATGTGATGAGACAAAATCAGGAGACATTTAAAAGAAGACAGGGATTGAGTTGCTGGCTGTAACCTCCTTTATCTCCTCACATTTCCTCTCTGATTCCTCAGGACTTCTTCTCTTTGACTCTCTGACTCCCGTTAACCACCCAGTCATCTTCATTATTTTCCTCTTCATCCTCCTTGTCCTCCTCTTCCCTTATTTTTCCAGTGGTATCTGTGACCCTTTCTTCACTCTTCATTACTGCATGTGTGTCTTGGTGTGTGTGTGTGTGTGCACATGTGTGCTCCCTAAACCTCCCACACCAATGTAGCCTGCAGCGGGAGAGTCACGCAGATTAGAGACACAGGTCTTTGCTGTGACAGTGGCCAAAGCTAGTAAGGTGTGTGTGTGTGTGTGTGTGTGTGTGTGTGTGTGTGTGTGTGCCTAGCTCTGTGGGTTGCTTCTTCTCTTCCCCCTTCTTTCATTCAGCCACTAAATGAGCCCCTGCCTGCCTTCCCGTCTTAACCGCCGTTGCCTTGGAGACCATGTCAGACACATGCTAGTTCTCCATGATTATTTGACAACAAAAAAGGTTGGGTTAAATAAAGAGGAATGGGTTGGGGGTGGTTATTGATGGGAAGAAGGCAGAGAAAGTGGAGAAAGAAATGTATTAAGAGAGAATAGCAGCGAGGGGTGTCGAGATAAAGGTGCAAAGGAGAAGCACTTGAACTTGGGTTGCATTTACATCACAGGCGAGGTGGAGCAGAGCCAGGGAGCAACCACTTCAAAATGGAGGAGGGTCATAGTCGCTGTTTGTCACTATACCCCCGTCCCACTTTTACACTCCTCAGGTATCTATGCTTCTAGCTACATGTCCATCTTGCCTTCTCACAGCTGTCACCCTCTAATGATCGTCCTCCATACCTGCTGTTTGTAAAACCCAGCATTTTAAACATTATATCTTTTTGGTGTGCGCATGTTAATTATATTGGTCACTGAACCAACGATCTTGTCTAATAAGCTTGACTGTCATGCACAAATCCACTGTATCTCTTTCCTCTGTTGTTGTCCCCCCCAGTGGTGTCTGTACTTCTACCCTGAGGGTTACATGCTGAGAAACAGGGGGGGAAGGTGTAAGAGTTACAGAAAACAGGATGGGCAGCAGAGTCTGTGCCTGTGACAATAAAAACAACCTGTGAAGCTGAAACCACAAACCACAGAAGCAAGCAGGTGGGGTGAGGTTAAAGAGCAAGAAAGGCTGAAGTTTTGTTATGACAGGCCACAGACTGACAAGGTTTTTGTGTTGAGAGCTAATCCTGTCAGAGTTTACTTGAAACCTCCCGAGGTAGACAGATTCATTCAGACTTTGCACTTTGTTATCCAGCCTACTTGTCAGGAAAGGGTACAAAAAAAGACTGAAATGCACAGTTTACCAAAAGATAACTGATATTTATTTTAGAGGAGAACAAAATGCGCAGATAAACAAATCTGGTAATAAACCAGTTTAATTGTTGTGATCTACTTCTCTTCCCGTTCTCCCTGGCTCTCTTTGAAAATCAATTTCAGAAGAACATGGTAATCTGGACAAAATGCCTTTCTCTTCTCTTTCAGACGCATGCACACGGAGAGGGAATCAATATGTGTGGGAGCCATGCTGGGTGTTAAGCCCTAGATCAGAGTGTAGACTAATCACTGGTGATTACCAAGTGCTTGTTCAAAAAAAAAAAAAACAGCAAATAAAACTCGGCTAGAGTGCCGCCTGTAGATTTCGGGGTAAATGTGCATATTGAGAATTTGCTTGTGAATATGTGCGCAACATCACATACTGGTAAACTAAGCCACAGGAGAGCATTCATTGATAAAACCAGCAGAGGGGTCCATACTGTGTTAGAAGATTATCTGTGGAGTAGTGAAATCATTATATCCAATTAACCACAATACCTTTGCATGTTCCTTCTCTTTATAGCTGAGACCATCTCCTCTGATCAATTCCTACAAATCTCCCCACTGCATCTTTCTCCCTTTATGCTAGCGTCAACTCAAGTGTGACCCATCTCTCTGCATCTTTCTCCTCCTCCCACTGTGCTTTTATCCCACAGTTCGCTCTATCATTGTACCCATTTATCTATTTTACTCCCCCTTTGCTCCTCGCTCCAACCATCGCTCCATTCCTCCCACTCCATGTGCTCTGACAGCTCTGTCATTAGATGGCAGTAGCAGCAGTAAAGCAGTCACGGTGATGGACTACTAGCTCCCTCGCCCTTTCTCTCTGCTCCTCTCTCTCCCTCACTCTGCCCTTGCTATAAAAGCTATGACCCATTCTCGATGTGGCATCTGTTCCACGCCAGTCCGCAGGTGGTACTGCCCCGGTCATGGCTGTAAAGGTCGGCGGTGCCGTGTCTCTCCGGCTGCCCTGTTAGCCTCCTCATAAACCCAGGAGTTGTTAAACCCTGACCCTTCACACCTGTGGCCTCTTCTCTTTGGATACAAGCCACCACCAGCTACCGGGTCCGTGGAGCTCCAGAAATGCACACACATTTTTGTATTTTACAGAGAACCTGTACTCACATCATTCAATTCAATTCAATAATATTTATACAGCGCCAAATCACAACAACAATCGCCTCAAGGTGCTTTATATTGTAACACATACAAAGAAAAACCCAAAAATCACACGCGCCCTGTGAGCAAGCACTTTGGTGACTGTGGGAAGGAAAAACTCCCTTTTAACAGGAAAAAAGGCTCAGGGAGGGGCGGCCATCTGCTGCAACCAGTGGCACAACCTCAACCAGCCCCTTATTCAAACAGCTAAAAGATCATCCATCATCCCACCATCTCACACACCGCTCCGCTAAAATGTGCTAAAACGAATTAAGAGTCCAAGGGGGAACATCTCTTCTGTTTAATTTGTTTAAAAATTAAAGTGCAAACACGACAAGCTGGGGTATAATGCTGTGTGTTTTAAAATGTCCTAAAATAGTGATCTGTTGACTTCGTTAAATAGCCTGATGTGAAAATTATAAATTACACCCATTTAACTCTAAATGCTGAACTGTTTCTATGCCTTCCTCATACTGGAGCCTTTTTTTCTACTGTAGTATATCTGACAGGAAATTTAGTTCACCTGCATTGGCAGACATGAACATACACACAAAACCCTTACACACTTTTCTAACAGACATTTGGTTTACTAACAGGTGCAGGGGGGTAATGAGGGCTTCACTGGTATCACAGTTGCAACTATGATTTATGGACTACTGTCAGTTCGCTCTCCGGTAGTCTTGTCAGTTTGGCGCCAGGGAGATGCAATGCTGTTTGTGTAATGCTTTGTGTTGTGTGTGGATTTGTTTGTTCTGCTCCTCTGAGGCTGTGGATTGTACATATAGAAGCAGTAGTGGGATGGTAAACGCTTTTTCTCTACAGCACCGTGTGCATCCAGGGATATCGTTGACAGGTTTTCTACGTCCAGTCGGTCTCTGAGTCCCTACGAAACACTCGGCTACAGCAGCGGACACTCACCTCTGATCTTTCGAGTTAAGTCACTGTGAACTGAAATGACGCCCAAGCGGAATGCGAGGGCCATAAGTAGACACACTCATATTTTGCGGTTGAACGCGCGTATGTGCGTACATGTGCATGTGCATGGGCGTGTGGCTGTGCTGTCACGCCTTTCCTGAAACATTATTCCAGCAGCAGAAATAGCTGATCTCTAATTTCCTTCATCTTCCTTTGCCTCCACTAATCAAATTAGACTACAGAGAATTCTAATTAAACCCTCCCTGCATCTGATGATGCTGGGTTCACACAGACAGACACGCGTGCAGACGCCCATGGATGCACATCATTACACAGTGACACATGGGCACATAGATGGTATTTATTTTCACTTAGGAACACTCAGATGAATTTCAGTTTAACTTTAGGCAGCAGAGTGGAGAGCGCCTTGTAAACCTCCCACCATCTGACTGCTAAAATTACTAAAATGCATTGAGAAGGGGTGTGGAATACTTGGAGTTAATGCTGCTCTCATTGAGGCTAGTTGTCTAATTGATTTGTTATGATCTAGTAATACAAGGACTACAAGGACAGAGGAAGCAATATCCGAACAAACCTAATTTGTGTTGTCTGTGAGAGAAAAGGAAAGCAGAGACCAAATTGTGACTGGATTTGAATGGGAACTACTCACCTTGTAAAGTTATGTGACTGCTTTTTTTGTGCTTGTGATGTTACAGTGTTGATAAGATCTTTCCACAGACAGGCATATAAACACCTGCCCCAGCACTCCAAACTGCCTTTGTGGTAGTTACCACTGCAGCAGGTGGCTCCTGTAATGACTTGTCATACACACTACTTTCAGTGTCTGTTACTCTCCTTCAAAACGCTCCAATTCTCAAACTCATCCTTCATTTTCATCCAGACTACATCGCTAAGTTCCAATAACGTATCCTGAATGGTTGCAACCCCAGCGTGTTGATAAAATCTGGAGAAATAAAGAAATAAAAACCACTTGGCAAAGTACTCAAACCTAGCTTTTAGGATTATTGAGCACAGTAATTGTATCCAGGTGTTCAAGCCATATTGTGCTTTTTTTAAAAACCAATTTAAGAAAACAAATAGGACAAAGATAGTTTGAGAAGACTGACTAATCAACTAATAAAAATTATTTTTATCCAACTCAACAAATTATATCTTCATGCGCAGGTTATAAAGTGTGTGTATTGACAGCTCCCCACCTAATGGCAGGTGGCTAAAGAATGTGTTTTCCATTAGCCACTTCACCCAGACCATGTTAGCTAGACCAGCAGTCCCCAACCCCCGGGCCTCGGACCGGTACCGGGCCGTGAGTCGTTTGGTACCAGGCCGCGAGAGTTGAGGCTCAGGTGTGAAATGTATGGTTTTCAGGGTTTTTATCGGTTTTCAGCGTTATTTTGTTATCCTTTTTATCGTTAACTCTGTTTTCCTGGGTCTTTTCACGTGTGTTATGAATAAATCTTCTTTTTTTCGGTACCGGTACTAGTTTTATTTTGTTGTATTTATCCGCGACACCTGGTCCGTGAAACTATTGTCGGGCATAAACCGGTCCGTGGCGCAAAAAAGGTTGGGGACTGCTGAGCTAGACAGACTGACTAAAGGAGGCAGGTGTGAAGAGAAAGATGGTGCTAGGAAGGTCGAAGAGTGTATGAGGAGTTTTTTTAAGGTTAGAGCCTTTTATTGATTTTAACCTGCAGCACATACTTGACTTTTTTGCAAGCGGTTTACATGACTGTTGACAGATCAAGCATTATAACACGGTGCTGGACACAACTCTGACTCCAGAGGTTAGAGTTGATGATCTATTGCTTTAACCCCTGGAACATATACAGCAGATATCAAAATCAACATAAAATGTCTAACCAAAGTTTTTTCTGAAAACACTTATTTTGGTGATGCAGATATTTTCATAGCTTAAATGTAATCTGTATTTCTAAACTTTACCATAAAATCAGAAGGGTGATGCACGAAGTTGCATAACCTTCCTCACATACAGATAGACAGACAGACTGACAGTGGGTAAGAGCTATCGGTTGCCAGATGACTATCTTCTGCAGTGCAGTAAAGGTTCAGTTACATCTTGCACACTTCCTCCCTGCCAGACCACCTGCTCGCTACACCAGTCTGAGCAGTCAGGTCCTCGCACTGAACGATTTGAATAAACACGAACGGCCTCTCTTCCACGGCTACGCAGTTACAAATATACTCACACCTGAGAGGTGACAAATGTCAATGATCTCATATGTTCCCTGCCCTTTTAACTGCACCATAAATGGATGGTCGGTGGAGGAACAAGCACAAAGCAGGAGATAGATGATGTTAGGGGGAGAAGCAGGGTAATCCTCCCTCACTTCCTGTGGTAATTAGGAGTGTGTGAGTCTAAGATTTATGAGGAAGAGGAGGGGAAAAGAGGGAACAGTGCTACCCAGAGAGAGGGTAATAAAGAAACTGCTATTTTTCTACTCTGAAGCTCCGTAGAGCAGTGTGTATTTGTGTGTATCATTGTATGTGTTTCTTGTGGTGGGTGAGGGCAGCCTTTTAAGCTGACAGCTTTCCAATCATTAGCCGATGGGATTTCAGAGCTTAACCATCAAAGCAACCCCTTCACTTATGGCAAGAAATGAAGAAAATGCAATTTGCCCATTCCAACCCCTCCTCCGTCTCTTTGTTGTGTCAGTTATTTGTCCTCCCTATATAGACATACAGCTACTTTCTCTAGATGCAGTTTGCAACATAGTCTTTTCTCACTTTCCTCTTAGATGAGTATCTGCTACCAGCTTTCTGTGCATATGCTGTTCAGTTGCCTCCCTCTTAGCCAGGTGTTAGGCGGGGTGTCGGTGCCCCTTTCATCTCTTGGGTCCAGGGTATGGGCCTGTGTCACCATATGTGAGTGTTGGAAGGGTTAAGAATGAACAGCCAGTGACCTCACCGAATCAGCAGGACGTGCTGTATGGTACATTAAATGTTGTAGTGAATGAATAACCTCCTACTTTTCATGCAGTGTTTTTTTTTTTCTTTTTAGATTGTGTTTGTGAGTGTGTGTGCTTCTTTGTGTGTCTGATTGGTGCCAGCCTCTCAGCACACAGGAAATGGAATTGAATCATGGGAGATAGATTAAGAGAATGACGAGAGCTCATCACATCCCGTTAAAGACGGGAGATAACTCAAGGCAAGGTCTCTCTCTTTCTCACTTTCATTTTTCTTCTTTTGTTTGTCCTCTCTTGTCTCTGTCCGTACCTACTCTCACTTTCTCAGTTCTTCACTCTTTGTGGTTCTTATAAGGTGGTTTGGCATGGGGCAAGTGCTCGCTGACAGGGTCTAAAATGCCACATTAAAACTAATGTCACACACTGAATTGTGTGTGAGTGAGCATGCGACAGAGAGACTGGGAGAGACTAGATGATGGATGATAGATGATGGTTGTGACCTGAATAGATGGCTCGGGGCCGGTCAGATGACTTCCTCAGCAGGAGGAGTAATGAGGAGAGGGCACAGGATTACCGCTCCATCACTCTGTGTTTATAGAAGCCTTACAGGGTCCACAAAATGAATAGCACAGCAGCTATAGCTGGGTATAAATCTCACACACTGCACTGTTGTTTGTCCATGTGGCTGAACAATATGTGTTTGAGAAATGATGCCTTTTTTTTCTTTTTGATGACAACATAAAAGGGGCGGGGGGGATATAGCTCATATAGCTCATCTTCTCACATCCAGTTCTTTGGGCACTCTGTGTGTTTATGCGTTGACTTGTGTTTATTTGGTTGCTTGGTGTCAGAGGGTATGGGGGTTGTTTCGCATCCTGAGGGAAAACTGAACAAGCTGAACGGTCAGACAAGGTTATGTGAGCAGTTCTAAGTGAGTGGAGACATATAAACATGCTCCGTTTCAAACACTCACACCATGCGTCAGTGCCTTGAGCCCAGTACAAACCAGAGTAACTTGCTAGGAGTAAAACTTGCCCTACAACGCTGGTTTCCCCGATAAATCCCAGAGTACAACCAGTCGAAGGATGATGCATCGATCTGACACGCGGTCGTCATACGCTCCTGCGCTGATTGATGTGGCCTGGCTTCTTGTTCTGTGAGTGTCTGCTCCGGTCTCTCGGCATTATGTCAAGGGAGGTCTCAAAAAAGAGCGCGACAACTAAGGGTTGCTCAGGAGGTGGGAGGAGAGCAGATGAAGGTCAGAGTAACGCAGAGTGTAAGGTGAGAAAAGGGCTGAAGGGGGAAGATGAAGCACAAGGAAAGATAAGACAAGTGAATGTGAGTAGGCTGCCAAAAGTGCTTCATGTCTTTGTGCGAGACAAGAGGAGGTTAGGGGTGTGTGTGTGTGTGTGTGTGTGTGTGTGTGTGTGTGTGTGTGTGTGTGTGTGTGTGTGTGTGTTTGAAGAAAGTCTAGGGGCGGATGCTGTAAGGGAGGGTGAGTGTTGGGGAGTGGGAACAGATTTGGGGAGGGCTGGCCAGCTGAATCCTGGTGGGGAGTGGCAAGAGTAAGCTGGCACTGCGGAGGCGGGCATATGGAGGGCAGGTTGGCACTTTGGCTGCCACCGGAGTGTGCACCTGCCGGCAGGGGGAGACTCTGCCAAAAGGACGGGAGAGAGAGCAAGAGAGAAAGGGAGGCAGGGTGTGTTTGTGGTATGTGACAGTAAAAGCAGAGTTTGGGGCTGCTGGAAATGGTATCTTAAAATTTTGGATAATAACGGGATTCCGAGTGTGCTCTCTCACAATGGAGACTCGTGCATGCGAGCACACAGGTGGATACATAGAAGGACAAATGTTTACTCACTCTACAACCCTTCAAACCTAAGGCATACACATATGCACACACACACACACACACAGATTTGCTTAACTCAACCTCAATCTAAAATAAACAGTCGCTCTTCTCTTCACCCTGTTTGTCTAAATCTATCAGTCAGATGCACTAAGTGAGTCTCCCGGTAGAAGAACAAATAAACAGTGTTGATAATCAGGATAGCATTTAAACTCTTCACTACATGCGCTACAACACACCTCCTAATTGGACTCAACTGTTTTGCTGCTAACTAGCTGCTAATTAGATCAGTGTATTCCTCTCACTCTCTCTCTTTTCCTCTGTCATTATCGGCTGTGAACAAAACACTTCCGAGAGTTTTTACTAAAAAGTAGCAGTACTAATGCGAGCAGTGGAAAGCACGGGGATACTTTCTTTTTTTTTTCATTTTTCATGTTAGTGAATCAAAACTTGACATGTATAACATGCTGAACAGAAGAGAAATTGATACGCGTTTCCTGTGTACTTAAGAGTTTATTAATCAGGGTCTTTGTGTTTTGGCTCCTCAACACTGACACACACGCAAGAGCCAAAAGGCAGTGCCCTCATTAAGCCGCCGTCAGAGAAGGTTTATCACAGCCCACCGGAGCCCATCGTTATCCTAATACACACATACACGTGCACACAAAGAATTTCATGTCTGTGCATGCTGGTGCAGTCATGCAGTATTGTGGATGTCGTAAGTGCCCAAAAAATAAATAAATAAAAGAGGTGTGTGTATGCACATGTGGGGTTTTTTTCCCCATATATGTGGGTGTCCACAAGTCCGTGCTGTAAGTGGATGGTGAAGGGGCCGTGACTCTGTGCTCTGGTTTTAGCCTTGGCTGTGGACTCAAGTGTTTGGACTGCCATGTTTTCCTCTGATCTGCCTCCTCTCTTTCATCAAGAAAACCACAGAGAGCAGGGCAGAGGGAGACGAAGCGGTTTAAAGGCTGGCAGCAATACCATGGCCTTGAGGTGTTATCTCTGCCCCTCACCGTGCTAGAGAGAGTGTGGATCGGATGCAGCTAAAAAGAGAGAGAGAGAGAAAGGGATTGTGGGAGTGATTTCAGTGCAGCCCGCTTCTCCTTTTTTCCCTCCCTGTGTGGGGCAGTATGGTTAGCAGATGGTCTTGTTACCAGCAAACCGGGAATGAACGCTGTAAAATTTGCTCGTGTTAATTTCTTGTCCCCCAGGTGAGACGTCAAGCACTCACATAGGCAGACCAGTACGCTCGCACATTTACACACGTATCGCAGATACTCTTGCATGCGCGGCCTTGCCCTGCTGGCTTTAAACACACACCATCTGCATGCAAAGAAAGTGTGTCGGAGGAGTGCGAAGCGCGTGCTTGGCTTAAAGAATGTGTTTCCAATGTTCATAGCCATAGCTTATGTTGCTTTGGAATGTAAAGTGTTACCAAACACTTCATGTATCAGTCATCAGTAACCCAGTTGTCCAAAGACAGTGGGTGTTTTGAGGGCAGACTGACAGAGCTGAAAGGAGGGCTGAATTGGCAATTAGAGGCAAAGGGAAGCAAGGGAATCTGTGCTAACAGGGAGGAGGAGATGGCATGTTCATCCGCAGATGAAGACTAAATCCTTTCATTCCCTCCTCATCTTCCCTCCCTCCTTTCCCTGCTTGCTTAGCAGTGAGATGAGAGCTTGTGCTTTGTAACGTCTGCTTCTCCATGTTTATGTGTATCAAGGATCCGTACTAGTCCATAGCTTATCCCTCTGAGTGTGTGTGTTCTGCAAGGATACAAGCGCCTTAGCCTTCCTTATCGTCTTATAGTAGGGTGCTCACTTTTGCAGTTTGAACCCCAGGGAGAAAGAAAGTAGTGGAGGCAAGGGAGAAAAACATACCTAAACAAAGTGCAAAATAATGATCTTTACTTTCACTTGCTCTCACACCACCGTTTTCTTCGTAAAAGCACTGTCTTAGCAGGACTTGGAGCAGTGGCACATGATGCTTCACCGTGGGCCTTGTGTCTCTTTATAAAGCATAATCGTTTTTCTGTTGTGTTCCTCTTTATTATCTAAGCTAATTCAAAATCTCAAAGAGAGACACAAGGGAAGAGAACTGGTAGCTATGAAAGATGGCTGCACTGACTGGATGGTGGATGCTAATAGACCTGCAACAGTCAGTGAAATAATAAGAGGTGGTAAAAGAGCAAGTAAAGAGAGCAAGCATAAAGAAATGTATCTTACTACCTCTGCCTTTGACTGTAACATCTTTAATTTACTGAGTAAAGGCTACAACACCTGCAAACAGCATATTCAGTGGATGACCGCTGGTAGTCTTCTTGGCCTTTTCCTGCCTTTGCGAAATTGAATGCAGATGAACTTGGCTTGGAGCGCTACAACCCTGCTAACATTGCTACGTTCAGGGAAAGGGAATGACAAAATGTGCAGGAACTGATGATACTGCAGTATGCTTTAGGTAAGCTTTAATGTCATATGCTGAACTCACATATATGTATTGCACGCACACTAGTGTTTCTGTGGTGTTAATATGAAGCCACTATGCCACCTACGCAGTCCTTCGAAGTGAATGAAGTGAGTCATATGTGAGGAAGCTCTATACGAATACAAGATTCAGAACACATATGCTCACCTTGAACGCACAGTACACTCTTATATACATTATGCTTATAATAACATAGCGACCGCAGTGTTAAAGCACAAAAATCAGTGGCTGGAGATGTTCCACAAATCCTGTTGCTCTTTAACTACTTTGGTAGCTTGCAGGTCTTGGTTGAGTCCTTGATGTGTGCAGAAGAGGGATGATGAGCTTAATGCAGTCTGTCTGTGTCCCAGACGTGACCACCACATTAATACAGCGCTAATACAATGCTCTGTCTGCTGCATGCTAATAAAGTGCCAGCCCTTTTTCTCACACTCATTTCCTCATATAGTAAGTCTATTGTGTGAAACAAATGAGACAGGTGAGAAAAGACAGACTCCTATAGGCTGTCGAATTTGAATCCGTCATCTGTCACAGCACAAGCCCCATTATCATTTTTACATTTCCTCATGCATTTTGTTTTACAGGAATCCAGCTTTGACTAGCATTATGAAAACAAGACTTTCTTTTACTTTAGCACAACAGATCTTCAGCATCAGGTAGCGATGCTTGTAGCAAATATACAGAGAGCAAATCGGACAGAAGCACAAACAGTTCTTGCACCAGCTATTACCACAACTTTTTGAGGAGGTGCATCTCAGCTGCGATGGGAGCCTCCAGAACACCTTGAGTGAAAATCGTGATTTGACTTTAACGCTTGGAAGACCTTGACATTTGGTCCGTCGAGGGGGGTGGTAAAAAAAAAAACCCTCTGACCACCTCACACCACGCACAACCACATCTCAGACCAAATGGATAAACATGGGCACTTCAAAGCAGCTCAGCGGCCATGCCAGCAGGCCTGAGAGGAGAAGCGAGAGGGAGGGAGGAACTGCAATACTGGAATAAATAAGGAGGGAGGGGGATTGGAGGGATGTGTAAGCATGACTGGTATTAATGGCCTAATAATGTATTTGGCTTTTTGGCAGTTGTGAAAAGGGTGAAGGGGACAGAGGGCAGAGGAAAAGGGGTTGACAGCATGTCACAGCTGGTTAAAAGCAAACCCAGAGCAGAGAGAGGAGAGAGGGCTTGTTTGCTGGGCTAAATGCTGTAAATAACATCAGAGAGTGCAGCTAAATGGAAATCAATGCAATTACCCTATTAGCATGGGCTTGAATTCACCCTGGCTTTTGCCAAATCTCTCTGTCTCTCTCTCTCCGTTTATTCATCTCCTGTACATTTACTGCTCCATATATCATGGTATACTGTACATTTGTGGACACGTTGACCATAACAATCTGAGAAACAGCACTTAAAAACTTAGCAGCGTGTCTATATTAGGATCATTCAAGTGGACATGCTGGTTTGTTCGTACTAACACCACTGCAGGCATTTTGTTTAGATTTGCATAACCCCCTTAATCACCCCTATTTGAATACCTCACAATTGCAGGGGGAGATTATGCTGTTAAGTGGTAAGTCATAATTAGATAAATAACTGGTTTGGCTTTCATCATCCCTGTGCCATCTGTTTGAGGGTGCACAAGTTTACAGGGGTGGGTGAGAGGAGAGCGGGGTGGGTGTATGGAAGAGGGTGGGGATAATGAGAAAAAGATTCCAGCTTTTAGTAGGTTATGTTGCATTTAAAAAGTGATACACAAGTCGCAAACGAATTTGTAATTAGACATAGCACTCGCAGTCTTCTTTCATTCAAATGGGTCAAACTCCTTTACATAATTCCTATGTTTGAATCCATACAAACTAAAAACAAGGGGTATCACAGCTTACTTTCAAACCGAGTGTCACCTCAAAGCTTGGAGTAAAGTATTCTGAGCTAAAGGCTGATTCATCTATATCAATGTTTTGTGTTTTTTGTCTTTTGTATGGCAACCTACAGCGCTATAGTACCAGTGATTGTTGTGCTGTCTGTTAGAACGCATTTGCATAAATTTACAAGACGCTTGTTTGTGTTTGTATATGTAAAAACGGCTCAGACACAATTCTTCACCGTGCACCTCTTCTATCTTCCTATTTATTAATTATTATTTCCTCTCGCTATTTCTTCCGAAACACACGAGCACATCTGCTGCTGCCTGACATGCATGCATGTCTCCATCTGTACTGATCCCAGCGCTTTCCTTTCCACACTTTCTCTTTGGATGCTCCGTTTAATTTCCTTCCCGCCCTCCCTCTGTACCCCCTCCCCCTCTACTATTCCCTTCTGCTGTAAATATCACAGTAAAATGATAATGCCTTTAACCTGGTACTTTGCCTTCATCCCTCTCTTTTGGTTTCTTTGTCTCTTTATCAGAAAATAAATATAGTTGTACCTCTGTCTGCTGCTGAATCTAAAGGAACAGGCAGAGAGGTTTCATATCTACAATAACAGCGAGGTGGGAACAATTTGATCTAATTAGCAGCTGAGGTATTACCCATAAACATTCAGCTCTTATTAACTTCTGCTGCATTTAGAGCGGGACCTGCATCCCGCTTAACAAGAAATGGAGGTGTACTAAGTGTAGAAATACATATTCACACAATTGTATGAACATTTATAAACGTCATAAATTGTTTTGCTCGTCTGTGTTTGTGTGGGTGTGTGCGTAGGGGTTTACGGTGTCTGTCTCACAACATTCAGAATGACAGCTGACAATTAGCTTATGCCAGTGTGGTTAATCGAGGAGTGTACATTGTTAATTATACACAGCAGAGGGGTGGGAAGGTGGAATCTATTTGAATAATTGGAAGAATGATATAACAGCAGGCTTTTAAATTCCTTTGCCCTTTTGCATGTTTAATGAAAGGTGTCTGTGAATGTGTATGTCCACCCAGACCCGGGGGCTTGTCTAACATCCATAAAGATAAACCACACAAGAGCACACGGGTTAGTGCACACGTAGAAAGTCACACACATTTACAACCCCCTCCCACACATGCAGACGCATCATCCGTCTCTCTTCTTCATACACACACACACACACACACACACACAGCGCAAAAGAGAGGCTTGAGAAACGGAGGGTATGTCTGAGTGGTGCGCTCGTGCCTGGTTTTCCAGATCAATGATGTGTGGCTGGGTGATCGATGTGAGGGCTTAGCGGAGTGGAGAGAGCTAATGGGCAGGTCAGTGGCTTAGACACATCCTGGCTCCCCCTGCCTATTACCACTTCGTCTGTTAATAGGCCTCACCACACTCCCCTGTTGCTCTCACACACACATACAGACACCCACAGAGAAGGGGAGTGAGGAGGGAACACAGCAGAGCATGCTCGCTCCACACACCACCTCCCTACTTCCTGTTTGAATCGACGTCTCTTCAACATATAGAAATGTATTCCTTAGTTTTTCATTTTTTCCCCTGTCTTCTCTACTGTGTGCTAAGAGTGAGCCTGCAGAACTGCATACATGCACACTGCCTGCATGTATGTATGATAAGGGGCAGAGCAGATAAGCAGCATATTTACAGCCACGTAAAGCAAATGTAAAAGAGACTGCTGTGCATCCCTCCCCTAATCTCATTAAAGTCTTTTCCAGCATGCACAGGGTTAAAGACGGCCTTTCCCTTGCATTTATAATTGACCAAAGTATATGCATGAGTGGAAATACTTTACGAGACTGGGGTCTGGTTTAGGCAAGGTCAGCAAAAAACAGCTGTATGTTGCTGGCATATTAGAAATCAGTTGTGCTTTTTAGTTGTATCTAAAGCACTATTCAGTCACATGCTGGCTTCATATTGGACTACTTCTATGCCAGTATTACTTGTGGTTTCACTCAGATGTACCCCAGTAGTGATGGAGAGCGCCATATACAGAGATTTGCCTCACTCTCAAGACAGGACAGTACATAAAGTGACGTATAATGCATGAGGTCACAGTTTTCTAACCGCAACATGGCAGTTTATTGCTATTCTCAGCATTTCATTTGGTTGTTTATTTTTCCATGTTTTTGCAGCACTGATTCCAAGACTTTTATTTGATCAACTGTACATAGCAACAGCCTACATCAGCATGTTATAACATGCAAGCAGTTTAGATTTGTGCTGTTTGAAAGTTGGTCTGAAAGCCTTTTTTTTTTTTTATTTAGAGAAGAGGAAGAAGAAGAAATATCTAATACTGTGCTTTTTAATTTTATTTTATTTTTTTTACAATATTATATACTGTTTGGAGTAAAACTTCAATTTATCTTGTATTATTGTACAACACATGGTATATCTACATATAAATAAAGGTAAAATGGCTGAAATCTCTACTCCCTTAATTGATTTGCCTAAAAACATAATTGCCGAATAATTTGCAAATTGTTGAAATGCTGTTACAGAGCAACCAGTTATTCAGTTAATGAAGAAAATACTTACTTGGTAAACTAATCATTAGTTGCAGCTATCTACTTTCTTTCTGTTTTTCTGGTGATGCAGTACTGACAGCAGGTCAGTAACTGAAGAAAATAATGTGGGACATGTTGTATTTCTCCCTCTTTTTTTTTTATCTGTCATTCCATCCATCACTCTCTCTTTCTTGTCTAACATGTCACTGACTGAAGACCCCTTCTGTCCTCAGTGTGGCATCTGATCTGCATGTTAATTACATCTCTCGCCTTAATTTAATATCTGGCTTGGAAGAATGTGGAACACACACCCCAGAGGTACAGCATATGCCCTCCAGCTCTCGCTCTCTCACACACAGGCACATATGTACATATGCCTGTACATGCACAGACATATGCAAAGCCTGATGATTTTTTTTTCTCCTGAATCCTTTGTGCTTGCTGAGATCGCTGCTTTGCTAAGGTTTTGTGTGGGTGATGGAGGTAGGAGGCAAAGCCTAGTATAGTCTGGATATTAAGCTCAGTGTTAAAAAAAGGGACCCAGGCACAATGTCCACAGGGGTGGCTGAAGTCTTTTCCAACCCGTCCACTCTGACTGTGTCTCCCTATGGTGAAGTCTAAAAGAGCTGCCACTTGTCGTCAGCTTGATGGAGGTGAAGTAGGAGGTGGGGGGGAATCTGTGGCGTTTGTCGTTTGGTAGGACTGAGGGAGTTCAAAAAGGAGGTGAAGATTTATTTTTTTTAAGATGCCGAAGGGAAGGAAAGCGTGCATGCATTTGTAGTGGTAGGCAGCTCTTTGACCAGATGCCACTCTCCACCATACATATGCATACAGGCAGGCACTTTACGATGTAGACCAGAAGTGAATTGAGAGTTCACAAGGTGTGTGACTCCATCATAGCTCTAATAATTACAGCAAATATTATTACAACCTTACCGGCATACTCACACATGTTCACACACACACACAGACATACACACACTCGATCCCTTTCTCAGCCCTGCAACAAGGCTGTGTCTCTTGTGGCTGATAGATTGTAATGAATGTAACAGCAGTCAGATCCTTCAAAAGCCTCTCAAAAGCTTAAGCCCCTTTATTAAATTAAGCTAACGATGCCTAAGGCCAGGTCTGCTGCTGAGAGAGCAAGTGAGAGAGGGAGGCGGAGAGAGCAAGAGAGAGAAAGCAAAATGGGGAGCCAGAGAGAGGAGAAACAGGAGAAGTAATGCATAGGAGAGTAAAGGCTGTAGAGAAAATGAAGAAGTGGAGGAGGAGGAGGCGATGTTAGGAGCGAGTATGTGAACTGGCAAGTAGTCAAATCAATGAGGGATGGTAGGAATGGGGGATGTTTAGTATCAAAGGAGGAAGGTGCAGGAGGTTAAGAAGAAAGGCTGGTGAAAGAGGAAAGGAGGAGGAGAACAGAAATGCCCTGCAGACTCCCATAGTTACACGGCAGTACACCTACAGCTGAGAGAGATGTAGCAATTAAGAAAAGGCAAATGTGTGTTCGTTGAAAAGTATTCGTGTACACCCGACACTGTGGATGAAAACATAAACGTTTAACCACTTGGTGGAGGTTTTACATGGCGCAGGCGTTTTGAAGTTGTTTTCACACTCTTTTGGACACAAGTTAATTACACTGTGTGCTAAATACTGCAGCTTTGTATTAATATGCAGTGGGTCGGAAAGAGGCACAAAAAAGCTACATTTCCAACTCGTGTATATGTAAAATCACATAGTTTCCTAAACTGCGCATCAAAATGAGGCTCTGCATGCTTCTAATAGGTTGGCCTGTGACTAAAGGAATTAAGAAACGGTTTTGTTTTTTTTCAAATGTATTAGATTAACCTTTTGTTCTCTCACTGATTAATGCAGTCACACTGATGCTTGTTATAGAACAAAACATATTTATGAATATTTCAAATACTGTGATGCCAGAGATTATCTTCTAATAATGACTCATTCATTTTCAACAATGACTAATCACAATAAATTACTAAAGTCTAATAGCTAATATGTGATTAGTGATTGAAAAAAAGACCATAAAAAATACTAACTGACTGAACATTTTGAGTCAGCAAATAGATTTTAATGCCCAAATGTCTATTTGACGAATTAAACAGAAAAGGAGATCCTTATAGTGTCTGCAGAACTGAGCTGAACAGACAGGAGGTACATCAAAGGCTGAAGTCTCCGTGCGGCATTGTTGTCTACCTGCTCTCTCACTCTCTCTTACAGGTCAAGTAGAGGCGAATGATACACTATCACATGGATGAAAGACGTGACATGTGGTGCACAAATGCGCTCACTCATAGAGGAGGGTTATGCTGCCTGACAGAGCACGCCATGCGTGTTGGGTAGTGCTTTTTTTCTGCTGTGCTTTACCGTTTAATAGTATGCACAAATGAGCTATACGGAATTAAGCTTACATTTGATCCAATGCATCCCTAAATTAGCAGTGTACACCACAAAGTACAAAAGGCCCTCAGACCTCTCCCCTCCCCAGCCATCACCTGCTTAATCCTCAGTTTCATCCTTGGCATCACGAGAACACCCTGTCTTTACTGTTTACAAGTTTGGCTTTGATTTTACAGCCTGTGCAGTCGCTGGTATCTAATCCACAGTAAAACCATTGATAAGCCAGACGGGGGTAAAGGCTTTTTTTTTTTTTAGCAAAGGCTTCTGTGTGCTTTTTGTGGTCGGCTGTCCCCTTGTGGACATTTGCTGGAATTACTTTCATTTTTAAATTACCTACTTTGAAGATTCAAGATTCAAAGTGTTTATTGTCATGTGTCACAAGAGAAAAGGCATTTCTCTGTGCAATGAAATTCTTTCTTTGCGGTCCACCCACAGATGCCGATTAATATATACAATAGAAATGGAATATATAAATACAAATAAATAAATGAAGACAGAAAATGAGACAAAATATGGAGATTTGAAACAGAGATGTGTGCAAAAGAGTACTGTACCCTGTGTTGTCACGCTGTAGTGGTAATTAGCAAAACAAAAGAGCAATGATATCTGTTTTTATTGGATTATGTGATTAAATTAAGTGATCTATTTTGTATCAGTGTATTTCGTAAGATACTATTCAAGGTACTAATACTAAGATTAGATATTAGTATACATACGCATGCGTACATGCGAAACAGAAATTTAAATCACAGGATAACTTAGTGCGAATTTAATTTTAACTGATCAGGAAGTAGTCTAACCCTTTACATCCTGGTGAAGCCTTTAATGTGCATTCTTGTCCCTCTGGGATGACTATGCGAGGTCAGCCCTGTTGACTGGGGGCGTGACGGGGAGGGAGCAGGTGCTTCTACCCCCCGCACCCCTCCGCCTTGCCAGTCTTTCTGTGTGCCTGTGGTCCGGCCCCCGCCGGGGCGGAAGCTCCACCTCTCGGCTCCCGGCAGCCGGCCGCCTCTCTCCTCCTCTCTCCGGCGCTCTGCTCTGCTGTGCTCCGTCGCTGTGGCCTCGCTAGGCGTCGGAGCTTCCTGCGTGACAACAAAAGTGCACGGTCTCTGTTCTCGACGGAGGATGGATCAACGCTTTCACCGCTAACGGAAGGAGATTTTTTTAAACCTTTTTTAAACCAATTTATAAACACTGGAATAGCCCATACTTGTTTGCGGTGAGTGATTTTTTTTTTTGTGAATCTGTTTTCAAACCTGGAGGTTGTTTGTGTATACGAGCGAACATACGGCGAGGATTTGTTGAGGAAGTCGTTACTATATCGAGGAAACGGGTGCTAGTTATTTCATTTTATTTTTCGAAGGTCGGTGCCGAGCCCTTATGTGTGTGTGTGTGTGTGTGTGTGTGTGTGTGCGTGTAGCCCTCGCTGGTGTGCGCGCGCGTGCTTTTGTGTGTGCGTGCTAATGTGTGAAAAAGAGACAAGAGAGAGTGAGTGCAACAGAAAGAGAAAGAAAATGAGCCGCTCCGGTGCGCTCACGCGGCCATCTAGCCCTTAATATCGCTCAGTATTTATATATCGTTACTCACTTGTTATTAAGGACTTTAATATAATCGTGTTTTAAAATGCAGATTACCCGAAGGTCTAAAGAAAAGCGGCCGACCCCCCACCCCCTCAAATGAACTTCTTGTAACGTTGTTACCGGTTCACTGTTGTTATTAGCCCATTAAAGCATAGCTCGGGGTTTCTGCGTTAAGCCATTTACGCTCACTTTAGACCCTTTTGACACGGACTCTTTAGCTTGTTTAAAACTGTATTGATGGATTTACTTTGTTGTTAATCCGCAGTCTTCAGTTCGTTTGGCTCTATCGCAGTTGTCTTTTCTGTGTTGCTTCTCGGGGCATTTCCTCTAAATGTGACTGCTAACGCATCTTGACCATTTGGTGCTGTCGGGTTGGAGGATCTCTCCCTGTACGTGTTTGTACGCGTGCGCGTGGCAGGTGGACCGTCTTGAACCACATCCCACGCGCTCCTTCACTTTCTTTCTTTCTTTCTTTCTTTCTTCTGTGGGGAACACACTGAAACAGACGCACATACCGCTCGTTAGTCTCGTCACACAACCTGGGTTTAAAACACGGCCTGCAAACACAGCGGTGAAGCAACAGGCTTTACTGCACGCACCGTGCGGCGGGTTGAGTTTATCTGTAGCCAGAAGGAGCCTTGTTGTGTGTTTTAGCTGCTGCTGATAAGCTTTGCCATAACTGCAAGAGCAGGGAATCTGACCTCCTGCTTTCTTTTTAACAGCTGCTGACTGGTGGTGGAGATAGGTCATTCATTGCTACATGGCTATCCCTCTGTCATGACTTTGTTCTGACATTTTTGGCATAACTCCGAGGTGTTTAATCCATTACTTATTGTAACTGACATGGGAAACAGTCCGGCTTCTCAGAATAGAGCCAGAAATGGCTTACAGTAGGGTAAAGGGCAAAAAAATACAGTGTAGGACAATTAAAAGTAAATGAGGGGGGGCACATCAGTTGGCACTAGAATAGAACAGGAAATGGTGTCATCCCAGGTATTTTGGTTATCACAGACACTATATGTATAGAGTTAGTTTCACTCCTATCAAAAGAAATCATGTAAATGTATCTTACGGTTGTCATTCACTGTGTATTTAGTCAAGATATTGATCCAGATTAAGCCATATGCTAGATATGTGGTTGCAGGCCAGGTGCTTTTAGGAGTTCTCCTCAAGTGCGGTTAACGTGAGCCTACAACTGCCATCTTTTACCTCTGATGATAGCCGGTGTCACCACTTCACTAATTTGTGTTTCATACAGGAAATCCTCCGCATGAACACATGCTCAACCTGCCATTTAACCAGTCCAAATTAGACTGCTTTCACAGATTCAGCTCTCACTCCCTCTGATGTTATGCCTTTCAGCACAATATGTCTTTTAATTAACTGTTCGTAATCACCAAATGTTTATTAGATGTAAAAAATTGAGGATACAGACAGATTATTAAGTTTTAATTCAATTCAAAAACAGTAACTTTGGCTACATTTAAATTTACATTTAAACTTAAATGGAATAATGTTGGAACCAGTGACACAAACTGCTACTTTCATTTCCTGATGGGTATTATCAGACACATAAATGAAGCCAAAACCATCTAGCTAGGTCACTTTGTGCCATTATATTTTTATTTCACGGGTACTCCTTTCCCATCGTGCCATATTTGCTTTGCAACAACTCCAGTATATGTTTTCATGCTAACATGTTCATTCGGATAGAGATTTTTTTTCATTTTAAAATGAAACTCATTCATGTGGATGTAGATTGAGAGCAGAATGGATGATGTCCTGTGTTTTCTCCATCTTATAAAACCTGTCATTCAGCTGGAGAAGCAGTTTCTAATCTTGCTTTTAATTTATTTAGGGATCTCTGTTATTACAATGGGACTGCAATTTGTGTGCTCTTAAAATAAAGCCTGAAGTAGTGATGTCACGGAATTGTTAGGGGTTTTATTTTCATGTCTGTTTTTCCCCACTACAGCACATTAATATATATATAAACAGAACAGTGATCATGTCACAAGGCTGCTGGGTTAGGATCAGTCATTGCTAATAGAGAGGGCAGGGTTAGGGTTATCTAAATTTAACCAGGTTGTAATTAATAATCCAACATTATTGATAAAAACTACATAGACATGCAGGACACAGATGCACAGTTTTGGTATTTTAGTATTCATGTATAATTTGCTGACTGCACTTCTGAAAACTGGAAAAGCATTTTCAGCTCCTTTTTGCTTAACAAACTAGATGGAGGTAGGGCGGTGCAGTTTGCATTGTTTCATACTTAAGGTGGATAAAAACCTGGCTGCTGCATGAATGTACCTGTTGTTTTTACCACAACTATGCAATTGTGATGGCTCTTTTGTTCGGTGGACTTAAGATAATAACTTTGCACCTATGAAACACTCTGCTGGTTGTGATAGTAGTTGAGTTTTCTGCATTAATAGCATTCAGTTTTTGCCTGTCTGCCTGATCTCGTCTACAGTCTTTTTTTTTTTTTTTTTGATCATCAGCCATCAAGGAGTATTAAATCACCTACTTATGTTTAACTGTAATGCAACTTCTCTATGTGATGCAATTTGTTTCCTCATCAGGAAAACCTCTACTGTGCCTGGCCTAGTTTAAGCGAACAAGCACCTGCAGATAATGATTATTTTCTGCTTGTTTTAAATGAAGCATTACCTTTCGGAGTGATTAACAGAAACCTTTCGATTGCCCAGTAATGTTTTGAGACACTAAAAAGTGTTCTTTGTTTGTCTACCACAGTTTGTGAAAATTAAGTCTTAGCAAGATATTATATATACTAAGAGGAACAAATATAGTGTTGTTGGCAGAAGTGAGTTAGCTGACTTTGGTTGGATTTATCCTCTCTTGTCACAGACTTACATGTCTCTGATGGTTCAGCACATGATAAGAGTAGGAGATTACTTATGCAAATTTTGCTCTGAGGAACAGAATTTTTTTCAGTTGTAATCTGCCATTTAAAAGTTCTTGAAGCTTTATGCTGCGAGAGCACTTATACGAGGTTGGCATGTTTTCAGGTGTCGTTGTGCTGTTTGTCATGCTGTGGTAGCCTGCAGTGCTGTGAGTGTCTGGGGGCTAGACAGCAGCTGTGTTGAGCAGAGTGTTGGTGACAGTTTGTCTGTGGCAACAGCACCTGGCTCTGTTTAGAGAGTGATTAGGAGAGTCCCAAGCAGCTTCCTGTACTGTTTACACAAGGAGCCTGGAGTTAAAGGTGACCCACTTTGCATTTTCTTATCAACAGCCCACATTGATAGCTTTGAATAGCACAGACTGTAGAAAGGCCTTTGCATGGGTTTACATAGTTCTCTATTACAGAGAATGGGATGTGTTTTACTGGGTGAGGCTTGGCTTTTACTAGCATCACAACAATGTCCTTAGGTGGTATGAAATTGTGGGTGCATTTACTGCTCTCTTTGTGTGACAGGGCTGGATTCGTCTGTGGTCCGGCTCTGTGATGGAAGAGAATACAAGTGTAGGGACGTTTAGGAAATTGAGGGCTTTTTTCTGTTTTGTCTACATACCCTCTGCCATGTTTCCTTTCCTTCTCTGTCTTTCCCTCTCTGTGTTTTTGCCCTTCTGTATCCCTAGCTAGAACTCTCATGGGGCATGTCTTAGATTTTGTAGGTTTAACCTTGGTTTCATGGCTTTTCCCTTTGGGACGAATTGAGTTTGTGTGTTTGATTGTCTTTCTAAGAATCTCCTATTGAGTGTTTAAAAAAACCGTAGTAAATGTAAGCTGTAAATGTGATGACCAGTGAAGACAGCTGAACAAACAGGTCATAAAGTATTTATCTGAAGAGAAGACAGATGGGACGTTGGGTGAAGGACCAAGCAGACAGTTCCACAGGTAGAAAGAAGTAGTAAAGTATAGAGCCAGAGAGCCAACAGCTTCCTGTGTTTGATGTCCTCCTTTTTTTTTCTCAGGCCTGCAACATTTTCCTCCTCATTTCCAGTAATAAAGCCACTTATTACTTTACGTGTGTGTGTTTGTTTACTCTGTGTATGAGAGCAAGCTAAACCTGCTCTGTAGAATGTGTAGAGATGCATTTCTTGTCACCCAGCACTGCTGTTAAACATTGCTTAGTTTTATCAGTATGATATGTGTGTGTTGGTTAGTGCATGCTTTTAAAAACATTAAGGCTTTGTCATACAGCCTGGCACACTCACATGCCTTGTGACACACCACATTATTTTGAGGCTAGATGGTTAATTTTACATAAAAACAAAGGACTTCAGTAACAGTAGCATAATTCTCCAGTAATAGATCACGAAGGCTGTACGAAGTGTCAAAGCTACCCGATATAAGTGCATTTAAATATGTAAAGTTGTTACACTGATGGCAAGTAGACGTGAATATGAGAGTTTTAATGAGAGTCTTGGCCTCAATTTGTAGACTCAAGTCCTTGTAATGAGGGTTACTTGCATAGGATCGCTTCACATTGCTGAAAAAATATTCCAAGTAGATCTGAGATTTCAGAGGTAAAAACTAGTAGGACGTATATTGTACCTGTGTTTACATGATCAGAATAATTTGTTAAACGTGGAAATTGGTGTCGGGGCATTGTTGTCTCGTATCGTACATTCATCTGTAAGAGTGGATTTTTATCACTCTCACACAAGTTAACCTTTTACCATTTTTCACCTAAAAGATGTTCACCTCAAGTTAAACTATAGTATGTGTTTGGCCTTTTTTCAGCTTTATTTCAGAGGCACAGTGAAGAAAGGACAGGAAAGCGGGGGCAGAGATAGAAGGGGGAAGACATGTGGTAAAGGGTCAGACTAGAACCCGGGCCTGCCACTCTCAGCCGTTCGGCCTGTGGTTGTCTGCGCACGCACTGAGCTAAACCAGCACCTGAAACTATAGTTTGTGTTTAAAAGATGGCCACAATGTTACACATTGGGTTGGGAAGTCCCATTTTGAAGCCTCAACTTGAACACTTCATTTATTTATTTATTTGTTTTCAAAGCTGGGTGTAATGAGTGAGTAGATCTCAGAAAAAGAGGACACAGCATGCTCATACGATGGCCATTTATCAACCTCTGTGTAGCCATATCCTAAATCAGGAGTAGGCAACCTTTCTGATGATGAGTACCATCTAAAATTTCCTCAGAAGTCAGTCTGCCATATGATTGTATTAGCAATAAATTTAATAATGCTCTATATTAACAGTTACATACTATATAGAACCACTTTATAGAATTATATTTGTTTGCAGATGTTGGCAGCGAATAGCTATCAGCTATTTTCAACAAAAAAAATAAAAAGACACTTTTTATCAATAACAAGAACTCCATAACAGCAAATGAACTGTACAACAGAAAATGCAAATGCTATTTATGGTCTCCTCACAACAATGATAAGAAAAATAAACTGAGCCAATATGGCATATTTGTTAATACACTCTGATCTCTGGTCTCCCACTCAAAGACACAGGTCTCTGAGCGTCCAGCATTCAGACGGCCTGAGGACACTCACGTGAGAGAAAGTCTGCTCACACAGATATGTAGAACCAAATACTGTCAATTAGGCCTCTGCATTGTTTTGAAGACAGTTAAACTTGTCAGGTAGTGATGTCCAGCAGGTGAAAATGCAAGCTCCATGAACACGCACAGCTATGGATTCCAGCTGCTTCGATGTTGCATTAACTGGCATTAACTCAGCCAGTTAATGCGAGACAAGTCTAGCTGCTCAATAAAACTTTCTGGTTTGAACAGAAAATAAAACATTGGTCCATACACCTGAAAGTCCCAAAAACACATTGTGAATTCTGTCTCGAATCTACCGATGTATCCGTGTATTTCTTCCTTCCCTTATAACTTCCGTTCAACTCATTCATGTCACCTAAAAGGTAAACCTGTTTCTCCATCACCTGTTCAGCTCTGATGATTCAGTAAGGACATCTCCTGGTTTCATCTTCATGTTTCCCTCTCACCTGATAACCAAACCGACATCATGACCAGCAGCTTTAACAGCTGTGGCTCCAGCAAACATCAGCTGATACTGGAAATTAATATTAAGTAAATTCTAACAACAGCTGATCAAGCTTAAACATGCTGCTGTTGTTTAACACGACATCCGGCGGTTTCCTCTTTCTGGTGCAAAGTGGGCGATAAACAAACAAGAGAGAAAAGCCGATCAGCTGATCATTGATCAGTTTCATGATTGAAGTAGCAACAGGAGAGGGAGGGGGGAGAATGAGAGAAGAAGAAACAGCTGTGCAGCGTAACGACAGAATAAATCCAGCTTTGTGTGTTTTTTTGTTTTTTTTTCATTCTAGCTGAAGTACGGGACAAACTGTGTTCCTTATCAGCTCAATACGAAACGCGTAATATTTTCTCTGAATGCGGGACGATTCGTCTTTTTACAGGATGGTTGGCAACTCTACTAACTAACCTTATGAATAAAATAAAGTTCACTATCAGTAAAATCATAGCACCCACCCAGCTGTATAAACTCCATCATGCTGGCTAGTACACAGTACGAGTTATTGTAACTGACTGTAAAAAGTCAGCACAACAAAAATAAACTCCACCTAAACTTGGTTTATATCTGACCCAGATAGACTGCAGGTCAAACTTCTTTCCTGAAGTTCCGGCGGCCGCCTCGGGTCTCTGCTCCTCCTGCCTTCCCTTTCCCTCATCCACCTGCTGGCCTCCGCCACTCACTGAATCTGTGGAAGCTCCGCGATAGCCACCACCAAACAACTGAGTTATTTTTTTACGCACCGGCCAGCATCTGGCCAATCCACCACCTTTCATTATTTATACAGTTACTAAAAATAAAAAATCATCGGCCCATAAAAACGGAAAATCACCATCGGCCCACTGAGCAAATGCCCGCCCGGTATGCCCGATAGCCAGTCCAGCTATGGTCGTGCAGTTAACCCTTCGCGTGCCAGCCGTGGCACGCGTGCCTAGGGTTGCCGACCCCTGTCCTAAATCATATCCTTCTCTGCCTTCTATATTTTTCTGTATGGGACCATAACTCACACAGTGAACATTGTGCTGTTTTAATTAAGATTTGGAAGTAGAAATTGGAACTATAAACTCATTAGGAAAGTCTTTAACTAGGTCATAAATCAATCTAGAAGTATGGACTTTCTATACAGTCTGTATTGTCTGTTTGCAACCAAAGGAGTATTTCTTGTGCTGGGCATTAAACGAATGCAGGTTTAAAGCATTTCTCCAGTGGCTTCACTTTGTTGACTTAATCTTTTATACATATTCTCTGACCGTACCATATTTTACTTCTCGTAACTGGAAACACTTTTATTCACTTTGGCTTGATTGGAGCTTAAATCGTTGTTTCCCCCAGTTTAGTGTCACATTTTTCAGGGTTTCTTTTTCGAACATGAGGACTGTGCGGGCAGTTTTTATAGATGCAAGGTGAGTCACACTGCTCTCCATTGTGGTCGAGTCCCATGCTTCGAGAGCCATTCCCTGAACTGCATTGGAGACATACTGCTTTGGTAGCCATCGTGATTTCATTTAGACAACAGGGCGCAGTGTTCATCTGTGGAGTAATTTCCAGCCACTTTGTCACAGTCTCAACTTTGTATTCTGAAGCTTCAGTTTGGATTTGATTGCCTGAGGCGTACGATTAAAAAAAACATTTTCATTCACACAAGCCGCTCTTGCTACATTGAGCAGACCAAACCACCTCTTTAGATTATATGCGTATGTTTGTGTAGCTCGTGTTTGCTGCTGTCGTTGTCATACCCCAGAGCCTGATAAGCACGGGCCAAATAAACACAACACAGGCAACGTGAGAGCAGTAGATAAGCGAATCATACACACACTCAATACTGACCATACTTGACTATTGCCCTCACCAAGTAGAGCCTCTTTCATTAACCCTTTTTTTTTTCTTTTTTTTTTTGGTGTGTGTACCTCAGCACAATTCTGTCCATCTTGTGCTTTCTCCAGTCACACTAAAAACAGCTTTGTGCTAAGGGCTACTCTTCAACAAAGCCCTTTTCTTCTGCTATCACATCATCATCTCATCTTGCCTCTATCCGTGTCTGCTTCCACCTCTCTTCAACATGACTCTTTGCCTCTCTTGTTTCCTCCATTTCTGTCTTTTCCTCTGTTTCTGCCATATCTGCCATATCAGCTGACTGTCATATTGTATGTGTCTGTTTGTTAGCATGCCTCATTGTGTATGAGTACAAGGTCAGATATGTCCCTGAAGAAGTGAAGCAATTTTGCGGCCAAGTGTTTTAATAAGCTCATGGACAGAGCTGCATGCCTGTGTTGGTGGAGGCCACAGTTGCCGTGTTAAACGTGCTCTCACAGAGAATCTAGTTGCCAGCTAGCCTTGTTTTAGCTGGCTGATATTTGCATAACTAAAAGCGTATGCATTTTGGGAACTGTTCTTTCTGTATTTTTGTTTATATCTCGGTTTCACATCTTCCATACGCGTTGTCTCTTATCTCAGTATCACATCAACCTTGTGCGTTTCTCGTTGCATTGCAACCGATTGACATCATTTCTAATAATTAGTAATTTAGTGAGCGGATAACATAAACACACAGGGGGGGTACATCGCTGCATGGTTTTCCCAGTCTATTCAATCTCATGGATGTATGCATTATGGCAATCAACTGTTTTGTCGTTCTTTTAGGATGGCAAGTGAATCTCTTAAATGTTGAGTAAGCCATTGAGAAAGATCATGCCGATGTACTCAACACCTGCACAAGCACGCTGCACACTTCATTGCCTCTTAATACATTCTGCACCACAAAATCTGTGGATCGTTGCAAGCCAATCCAGTTTTTTGTTACATTTGCACAGTACCATGGCAAGTACAGGCACCTGTGTTGTATGTACACACAGAACACAAACGGATGTTTACATTTAACAGAAAGTTTAATATACTTGAATGGTTTAATTCTATGACTAATAATGATTTCTTCTCATGCACACTATAAAAAAAATCATAAAAAATGTAAACAATAAAATATAATGCAATTTATAAAGATTTATAAAGGCCAAAGGTAAAAGTTTGATCATTTAAAAAAAATTAAAGAAAAAAGATAAGAAAGGATAAAGAAACTAATTTGAGAAACTGGAACCTGACAAAGTGTTGCATGACTAAATTGAGTGATCTGTTGTCAAAATATCTGTCGTCAGCTGTTTTCCTTTTGGTTGAATAACCAAGTAACAACTGACTAAATGTTTGTAAGGTTGTGTAACTGTTCTAGCTTTAATCTTACAGATCCTTAGATTTCCCCTGTGCTAACTAGATAAGTCATGAACATTTGCACTTTTGAACCACTTCTTATTCTTTTTGCATTCTTTGTGGATCTAATCTTAAATCACACAGTTCGCTGGTCTAGCTAATAAACAAGCAATGCTCAAATTCATTGTAATATTACTGAGAAATTTTTATTTGAAGTTTTAAGCACTGCAAGAGCCATTGTGATTAATCTGGACTGACCCTCGAACGTTGTGAAATATTAAAATCACTTTTTAAATGAATGACTGTTCTGCAAATGGTGTACTTGTCAAGTACTTGAGAGTATCAAGGACACCACAAGTCTCAGCTCTGTGGCAAAGCCTTGTTTTTGTGGCTACTCACAAAGATTTGGCCATGGTGACAGTGGTTTGCCTTCTTCGTGCTCGCCTAGAGAAGAGAGGTTCACTCGTCAAACCGTGCAGCATCCACACATTTGGACACGCACACGCATGCACGACCGGGAACACACACCAATTATACCAATTACAAGATTACAACAGGCTAACTCTCAGCAACAGCTATGGAAAGTCAAGTGGGTGCTGTGTGCATGTCTGTCGCTGTGTGTGTCTGCTTGTGTGTGTGCGGCGGTGCCGCTTGGGAGTCAGGGCCCATGCAGAGCACTTGCAGTGCTAATTAGGCAACCACAACCCAGAAGAGTACATCACAGAGAGAATAGAAAAGGGAGAGCGGATGAAGTGAGGAGTGTATGTAGGGAATCCAGCAAAAAAAAAAAACTGTGCTCATCTCCTGAGGAGGCTTGTGGAGGGAGATAAAGAGAGGAGGAGGGAGCAAGCTGAATGATGATAACAACCAAAATATGTTACATGCAATGATGTCCCCAAGCACTGAGAGTATCACAGTTCAGAACAATACAATTTATTCAGCTTTGTGGGATATATAGGTTGTCTGCTTATTTGTCAGCATTGTGTGTGTCATCTGTGCCTGTGTACGTATCAGTTTATGTGGCTAAAAGTACGCTAAAGAAACACAGGTGCAGAAAAGACGATAAGCTCCATGGTAGATTTTTGTCTTTTGGTTTTTGAGTTCATGTGTGGGAGATCTGTAACGTTTGTAATGTCGCCCTCCCTTTTTCGGAGCCAATCTGTCACCCTTTTTCAGTCTCTGTAACAGGTGAGGTTGATTAAAAGAGGGAGTTGGCAGGACATGGTAATATCTGAGCTAACAGCCTCCATGCTTTCTGACGAACAGCTGGGCTGGGGCTGAAGCAGGCCCTCTCATCAGGGGAGCAGCAAGGCTGTGTCCCCCTCAGCAAGAGGCTGCAGAGGGCACAGCCATACAGACAGCAGCTTGACTCCTGGGGCATCGACCACAAAGAGCCAGAAACACAGACAGGAGGCTCTTGTGCGTGTTTGTGTGGCTGAATGTGTATCTCTGCATGTGTGTGTTCACACTCTCTAAGCAGCATTGTGAAGCGTAACCAGACTGTTCTGTCATACGCCCACGCTGGTATCTCCGAGAACACAACTACACACTCCCAAGATGACATGCGCTCACGCGCGCACACACCACCACAACCCCAGCCACCCCTACCACAGCCGCTATGTAATTAACAGACAGAGGAAATGGCACTGTTGGGGTGGGTAAGTCGGATGCAGGGAGGAGGAGAGGAGAGAAAATCATCTCAGCTCGTGCCTGCCCCGAGGACACACTGTTTCTCTGTGGCTGTGTGTGCGTTGGAGAATTGAAGAGAAGAAGGTGAAGAGAGGGAGAGAGATGCCGGCTGGTCTTTTGAAATCTCTGTGTTTTTGTTGCTGGCTGCTGGAAGGCAGGTTGGGGGTGGGGTGAAAACAGTGAGTGTACGAGAGGAAGAGAAGTAGGAGGTGAGGGATGAATAATAAGGTGTTCACACACATGCACGTTCACGTACACAGCCGTATCATTTAAAGCCTCACAACGTAGAAGACAGAAAGACTGCTCTCTTTGCTTGTTGCACAGTGGTGTCTGCGTGCTTGTGTGTTTAGGTGTGTGTGTGTAGGACAATGTGAGCAAGCCAGGTCAGAGAGAGATGTACTCTGTTCTCTGCTGTAGCTCCATAATGGAGGCCTGCTGTATAATGACAGCTCAGACGCAGGCAATGCTGTCTCCCTCTCTTTCGGCTTCTTGACTGATCTCTCGCTCAGCCCCCCACCCTCTCCCCACCCCCCTCCTCCTACACCACCACTGTGATTTTTTTCTTCCTCTGTCTTGGTCTTCCTTTTCTTCTTCCATCTTTCTCCAGTGGAACTGTCGCCTTTGATTCAGCTTCTCTGCAGCCACAGTGCTTCTGTTTCAGGATTTCTCTGATATTAGGTTTTTGTCTTTGGTATGGAGTGAAAGAGATGGCACTCGTAGGTGTGTGTGTGTGTGTGTGTGTGTGTGTGTGTGTGTGTGTGTGTGTGTGTGTGTGTGTGCGTGTGTGTGTCTTTGGAAACACACGTACACGTCCGCTGTATCGTGCCTGAGGGTAGACTATGACATCTCATCTAAGAAGTCAAACAAACTTGGAACTACCAGAGCAGGTTTATCCTGCTGTGCTCCTGGATAGTCTGCGTATGTGTGAATGTGTGTTCACGAGTGAGGATGAAACATACATCTGTTTGCACTGTTAATATCCAGACTCATATCTGTGAGCATTTACAACCACCTTTGATATTATGTCCTTGGTCAAGTGGTTTTTCTTTGTTTTGGAATAGCTGCCTGTGCACCTTAAAGATCATCTTTTTTTTGGTCAACCTTAGCTGTTTATGGATACATGAGTACCATTTATAAACAGTATATCACTCAAAGTTTAGATTTAGTTAGCCGCAGAGTTATGTTTCCTGTTGCTATGCAGTCTTTTTTTGGCCGGCTTTAGGCACATGATAACTTTGCAGTGGTAGCAGATATTATGCTCATATTACATCCTGTTTAGCTAGGTTGGTTTAACCTTAATTGCAGCTTACTTAACTGCTGTTTTGTGAACCCTCGTTTGTCTCTGTTGTCTCTTTAATCTGAAGTTTCTTTCATGTTAAACTTCTTACATAGCTTCCTGTCATCTATTTCATCCTCCTGTCAGCACATCTTGTGCTACCTTGAGCTTCTGTCAACCAGTCACGATGACATGTACTCATCAAATTGACTCTAAATCCTTCCTCTGTCAGTGTCTGAGCTGCTAAGGCTAAAGGTTTGGTCACATGTGCACTGCAGCCCTGAACCTTTGTGGTAATAACCCAGAAGAGTTACATATGTTACACCATTTTCCAAATAATTTGGGTCAAGTATTAAATGGACTTAATTCTTCCAGCTTCCTAGTACAGAATCAGTCGGATGTCTGAATAAGTAACTGTTTGGAGAACTCGCAGTGAGTGAGTGGGCACGCTGTGTCCTGTCTCCTTGTCTCTACCCAGGCGCCACCTCTTATCTAAACCTATATATTTCCACTAGTGATGCAGACTATTTCCTGTTGTCTGTTTGTGAAAGAGGCCGTCTTTGGACAAAGTCGAAACTTGATTTTCTCGACTTTGTCTGAAGTTTAGGTGTGACAGTCTAGCTGATATATGCTTTCCCTCTGGGAATTGCCATCAGTTTTTAGCTCTGCTGAGCAACTCTGATTAGAGCCCATAATGTAAGAAAAAAATAATTTTCCTCTTACTTTTGGGCGAGACGCTTAGCTGATGACATGCTTGAGGCATGTCTGCAAAAACTGAACTAAACGCACGTCACTTGAAGTTCAAGCATTCCATTAACATCTTGTTGAATGTTCCTTATTCAAATATTTAATACTGGCCTGTTGATAAAAAAACAAATATCAAATGTCCTTTGCTAATCAGGGAACGAACTGTGCTAGAATTCATTTAGCCTTGAAGTAGTGGGAGTAAATGTTTGTGTTGTATTGACAAATATAGCTCTGATACTACATTGTAGTACATCAAAGAGCAGATTATGAGAAACCAGCGTTCATGCTGTAGACGAAAATAAGAACTGGAATGTTGAAGTGGAACACAACAGCAGACCACACAGCTATATTACATTAGAGCTACAGAAGTATTCAAAGCTGAGCACAGCAAGGCTTTTAGAAACTGTGCTTCAGTCGCCTGCCCGACCACATGCATTGAGCCAACTGGTTTATTGTAATGACATTTTTATTGCTCATTTTAAGCGAGACACTGACCGGTTTGGCTCTGTTCCTAAACAGAGCCACAATATTGTGGCACGACTGAAGTGTGCTTTACCATGCCTCTAGAAAAGAGGCATCTGCTGCCTGAGTGAAGTAAAGCGTGGAAACGCACTAGTTGTCATGTGTCAGTTGGCAGTACAGTTTCAGTCCGTGCTGTATTGGACTTGGCCAAGACAGGTTGGTGACTGGATCAAATAGATGGGCCAGCAGCACGACACTGCTAGTTTTAACAAGCTGATAGGCAAATCCCTTCCTGGTTAAAGATTAACCACTCGCTAGAGCTGCCACTGCATTATCTCTCCACTGGCCAGGGCATACAGTAGCCAAGAGGATTTACGTTCCCTGTGTGTGTGCGCGTGTGTGCGAGCGTGCGCATGAAAGCCTAATCTGCATTCCAACCAGCAAAAGGGTGGAACTGTGTGTGTCAGTGTGTTTGTTTGACTATGGGAGTTAGTGATCTGCTTCTCTCCCAGCTGGGTGTTAAAACAGTGCGTTTACTGTATGCCATTTAGCAGTCAATCTGTTCTGTGTGTGCGTTTGTGGGTGCGTAGAATCATGTTTGTATGTAGCCTGTTGTAGTCTACATTCTTTTTCAGGGCTTTGTATTTGTTTTCCCTTAGGGCGTAACAGAAAGGGTTAATTGCATCAGTAAGCTTGGTGTGTAATAGACTCCTTTAACCCTTGGGTTGTCAGAAAAAATGCTCAGCGTTTGCTCCAGTGTCAATAGATCTAATTTATTCATATCTCTGTAAATGTTGCGTTAACATCCTTAACCTTGGTTTGTCCTTCTCTTAATCCACAACGATATCATTAAATTGTATCCGTTTTCTTTTGTGTATTACTGGATTAAAGGACTGTGACATACGCTGTTTTACTGACAGAGGATTCCCCTGATTGACTGTTAGACGATGCCATCTGCTGGTTGTTTGAAGAATGAAAGGCCTGACACTGCACACCCTGAGCAAGTGTGTTGTAACTGAGTGATGTTAAGAAATGACAGCAGGCCCACTTATCTGGAAATTCAAGAGACATTACTCATGCTTTCCTTAGATCGTAGTCTTCATCTTCACTTAGTCTGAAAATAGAGCCTACACGGCTCGTGCATGGCTTGTGTTTTCTCAGTTTAGAAAGAAATATAATCACACTGTCACTGATGACATGATTTGTAATCATTAGTACGTTAAAGTAATAGGTGTTTATCTGTTTTGTTGTTGGAAGCTAACTGGGAAAATGCCACTGTTTGTTTTCCATTTCTGGGTATTTACTTTACTGGATGAGAGATGGTGGTGACAGGAAATGAGGGCAGACTGATAGGGGGATAGATTGTGTGTGTGTATGCAACAAAGCAAGACTTAAACCATGAGAAAAGGATTCCTTATGAGTTATGCTACTCGTGACTGCTGGTAGATTACTCAGAACATAGAAGCATAAGCACACACACACACCACCAATCTTTGATAGGATGTGTTGTTCAGAACCAGCTGGTTGATCTTCGTGGTTTTAGACAAAAAATGGAAGAGAAGGCCGGAAACAGCAATGACTGTGGTGGTCCTGTGTTCACAAGGGACAAACTTCTCTCGAGGAACAGAGAGGATTTCTGGGAGGTGGCATTTGGCGAAATGCTGGCCACTATGTTGTTTTAACCCAAAAATTGTATCTCTCGCTCACTTGCTCCTTTGCTGTTCTGAGAAAAGTAGCGAGTGGCGGAAGGAGGAAATGACTAAAACAAGTCATTCACACCCCTGCTATGACAGCAGGACAGAGAGGGGAAGTCAAACCCACACTTTTACCCTTTTCCTGAGTCCTCCACCCCAACCACTATTACACATTAGGCTCCCCCACCCTGATAACAGCTCTTTTTAATTGTGGCATACTGTGTGTTTACTCAAAGGAACCCGTGTGTGTGTGTGTGTGTGTGTGTGTGTGTGTGTGTGTGTGTGTGTGTTAAAGGTTAAATTGCGCATACATTTTTTTTGGTATGACATCCTCATTTGTGTGAAATGTTACAGATTCCTGTAAAAAGGAGAAGAATGCTTTTCTTTTTGTATTTGTTTTGAAATAGCCTTAGTTTCACTTTAATTTGAGAATTTTCAGTTGTGGAAATGTGTGAATAAAGCAAATTGAACTGAGTTGAATTGAGGCTAATAATTTACAAAAGAGTTTCTGTGTTGGGTTGTAGGGCTTGACACAGGCCAGGGCATGTTCTTTCTTTCTTTCTCCTAACTTCTTTGTATTTGTCTTAAGGAAAAAAAAAAGGGAGCCTCGCATATTTCACCTACCTGCTCCCCCTCCATTCATGCATATGCATACACGACCCCACACGCACACGCTTCATGACGCTTGCCAGCAATGAGGTCAGATGTGATGACCGGCTGAGCACCCTTCCCTGTTTCTCCTCCTCCTCCTCCGTCTCCTCCTTCCCTCCCCTCCCCCTCCTCCAATTCGCCTTTGCAGGGCATGCATGCCTGTGTCTGTTATCTACAAATGGCTGAGGAATTATAGGTTGAGAAGGGTGGAGGAGGAGGAGTGAGGGAGACTGTGGGGAGGGGGTGGGGGTGAGGTCATGTGACATCGCAGCAGCTGCTAGCCTAAGAATTTCTGTTTTCTCAGTTAGAGAGAGAGAACGAGCGAGAGCACGGAGGGGAGAGAGAGGCGGCGTGCGTAGTGTGTTGCTTTGTTAGATAAGCTCTACACGGTCTTTGTGAGACAGGAAGGCAGCCGGGCAGGCAGGGAGCGAGTGGACGGGCAGGACGAGAGAGATAGGCAAGGAGTGAGTGAGAGAGAAGGGAGCAGTAAGATGGTGTGTGTCCTGGCGCTCGTTACCGGTGCGCACTGGGCTGGGCTCAATGAGAAGATGCAGGCATGGGAGATGCAGGCGGCTCCACTCCTTTGTGCAGTAAGAAGCTTCGATCACACTTTTTATCTGTGAGGGGGGTTCTTGAACCGCTGCGAGAACTCCGGATGTGCGCCTCTGCGTGTATTTGTCAGGCTGCGTGCTTGTTCGTCTCTTCTTTCACTGCTACTCACATTTGTTTCTGTTTGTGCTGTGGTTTATATGTGTGGTTGATACAGTCAACCATAAGCTGCTGTCTCTGTAGTTACTCATTTAGAAAAAGTTCCTTGAATATGTCCTCCTGACTTTGTCGGACTTTCCCTAAATAAGGAGGGAAGAGTAGCACGCTATTGTCTTAAGTCACGTTACTGGAATGGAGTTGAACTTGGTGTGTGCTTTTGCTTGTTTGCCGGTCTGTCACCAGGCTCTGTGTGTGTTACTTTAGTGATTCCATTATTAATTGTTTGCTGGGTTCATTGAAAGTGCACTGGGTAACTGGGAGGTTACAGGCAGGACAACTTGAGAGGTGTTGGGAATGCTATTCACTCTCTCATGCCTGACTTGCCACTGTGTGTGTATCCACTTGAAAAGACACACACACACACACACACACACACACACACACACGGTGCTCTGCTTCTGCTCTCTTCTCAGAAGGGAAAATGATCTTTTTACAGCCCTCTCAGGCTACATCCACAATAATACATTTTCACTTAAAGCAGTGTTTTTAAAATGAAAACAATCTCCGTTGTGCACACTTTCAGAAATGGTCTTCAGCTTTGCTAACCTAACCGCAAATCACATTGACCATTCACTGGACAGGCGTGTGTGATGCAAACATGAAACGCATAAAAGCCACTGAAAATAACAAAGTATAAGAGCGTAAATTGCAAAGCAAATCTGGCAACATTTTAGAGTGACAGGAGTACCCACACGAGTAAAATATAATCCTAAAATGAATGGGAACTGTAAAATCTTAGCTGAATTTTTGTGACTGATAAGATCGGTAAACAAACGTGGGCATTTGCACCATTGTTTACAAATTTTTCTGTTTCTGCCCAACCAAATCCTGGAGTTTTTATACTAAATGCAGGACTGTTCCAAGAAAGTTTTTTGTTTTCAGAGGCCAAAATTACCCGAGTAGTGGGGATGCTAGGCTTAAATATAGAAAAAGTACCCTTAAAAGTGAAAATGTACCTTTGTCGCTCTGCTAGGCTTCTGCGGAAAACTGAGATCTGAACTTGCTTGCCAAACTGCTACTTTTTAATAAGCAGATCTTAGTCATCATGTTCATTGAAAGTTCATTTTAAATGTTGTTTTTAAGGGAGAATTCAGAACAACTGTGTGTATGTTATTGTTTGTGTAACAGAAGCTATTCGAGTCTGAAGCTAAACTGTCCTCCGAGCCTTCCTTTGTGTGTCCGTGCGTGCGTGTATGTGTTTTGCTTGAGCACGTAGGGGTATCAGACACCGCTCTGGCATTTAGGGATTCCACTGACCGTGGGGCTGTCAACATGGTGTCACTTTTCAACACACACATACACAGGAAGGAAGGAAAGGACAGACCCTCTCAGCCCTCCTCACCCTTTCTAACCCCTTCAGCCATCAGAGCTTCTTCTAGCCCAGACTGTCATCAATTTCACTTTTATATTAAGTCTGTTTCTCTTTGCGACGCAGCATTTTCTTTTATTGGTAGTGTTTTTTTGTTTTGTTTTGTTTTTTTTCAATTAAGCTCAGTGTCAGTGTGAGAAACATTTTCTTAAGTGATGGTTATGTGAGGGAACCGAAAGGCACTCTGAATATTTTCGTGCTGAATTTTTTAAACAAATATGATATTTCTATTTAAAGGTAGTAATGTTGGCGCATGTTCAGTAGAGGAGCTATGTAAACTCTATGACCGTGGACCTCTGGCACACATGCAGTCAACTGCAGCTCTTTGAGCAAAACAAAGAGTGACCTGCCCTCCTAACCTCTCACCTCTGACCCTATGCCATACAGCCAAAGCCCCTCTGCTCCTCAACCCCTCACACCACCGATCCCCCATCCTCTCCAGCTGTCACAAACAGAAACCCAGCACCACACGCTGTATTTTTATTTACACAGATCCTCATGCCTTGAATTTTTTCTCATTCTTTAATGGAAATGCAGTATTGGTCCCTAATACTTTTCCATTCTCTTCCTTTGTTCTTCATTTGTAGGCATGAGCCATGAGCCAAAGTCACCATCATTAGGAATGATCTCCACGGCGACCCGTACCACGGCGACGGTCAGCCCTCTTACCCCGTCACCTCTCAATGGCTCTATCGTAGCCAATGGAAGCCCAGCTGCCCAGTCAACTCATTCGGGATTTGCTGCAGCCCTCCGTAAACTGGCAAAACAGGCAGAAGAACCGCGAGGTAAAGCCAGCCGGCCCATATGACAGGGATGTTACACGGAACTGAAAGTTGAATTCTCATCTAAAATCTGATCTGTAGTGCCGTAGGAAGAGTTCCTTTCACATAAAGAAAGAATTATTTTTATTTTTATTGACAGAGATCTTAATAGTTTTATATGCACTGAGTAGTGTAAATTTACAGACCAATATATAGTGTTTATTTAAATGTGAGCATTTCCTGTTGTGTTTTTCACTTGAAAAATGATGTTTAACTGTTAGAGCTGGAGTAGCCTCGATATGGTCATATCAGACAAACGGTGCTTTTAAAGGATATGAAGCTAAAGGAGCTTTTCTCAGACAGAAGGTGAACTGAGGGGCAGAAGCAAGAGCCAGTGTGAGTAAACTACAGGTCATTTTGAACAATGATTCATGCAAATCAACTCTAGTATTCCAGGAAAATACATAATAGGTCCCCATACGACGTTAAGGTTAGAGTTTCTAATTTGGGTATTAAGGTCAGACTGTAAAGTGGTTAGCTGAAAATATTTTGATAATACCAAACCCTGTTCCAGGTGTGTCTTATATCTTAATCTTGCTTCACATAGCCATACTTGGTGTTTTGCACTTCCTGTAAGCTGTCTGTGGGTTGTATATTTAGCCTTTTTGTGTCCACATATATACTTAAAGATATATATGTGTATATATATATATATATGTGTGTGTGTGTGTGTGTGTTTATAGAAGTGCTCATATTTGTGCATGCATGTATACTCCAAGACCAGCATAGCTGTGTTCAACTGTTATTAGCAATGTAGGGATATCCACATAGGGTTAAATTAGTTGGTGTCCCCACAGAGGCTGGTATGAAGGGAGCCACTCTAGCTGACCCACTTAAGGTGCTGTATGTGAATCCATGTACACTTGGGCCTGCTTGTCACTGTGTGTGTCTTGACTCTCCAACTCACTGTCATACATACTTCCTTGTCAGTGGTTACACACATGAAACTTCACTAGAATTGCTCTGTTGGAGCTGTATGAATGTGAAATAACCACTAAGTGGTTTAGTTGCTTGTTAATAACTGTGAACCAACCAGAATTCACTCTTCAGATGTTTCATTTTAAATGTTTTTGTGGATTTTTGCTTGTAGATTTCTGGCTTTGTTTTGTTTTTGTTTTTTCATTTTATGCAAAACTAGTCTCTCCACTACGTAGACCCATGCAAATATGTCTTAAATATGTGTACCCGAGTGTCACCGGTGCATACGTAAACATACAAATAAGGTTATAAACTACATTCTACACAAGAGAACCTCAATAGGACGACATTATTTGTGAGTGTGTTTGTATATGTGGCTCTGTGCCTTGGCTCCAGAGAGGCTCAGCTACCCCAGCTGTCCACCCTTGCTCTGGCTCCTAAATCAGATGGTCCCCTCCTTTCTGGCTGTCCCTGGACACCTTGCTCCCCAGCCCACTACAGTATGGGACCCAGAGCCCTGCAGACGATTTATTACACCCATAGAGAGCACTCAGACCCAACCTCTCCTCACCTCCCCCTCAGTACTTCTTTCCCATCAACTCTCTTCACTCCCTCCACCCTGCATGCCAGCCCCTTTACTTTGTCACAGTTTTCTCTCTCGCTCTGTCAAACACTGCCTTTTCATTTTTATTGTGGACTCCTTTTTATAAATGCAGCTTTTCCCTTATCTTTGTTACATGGCCCCCTTTTCTTAGTTGGTAGAGTACACAGGGAAAGCAAAATACAAGTTCTTGTGTGTTTCTATTTTTTGTTGTGTTAAAAGGTGAAAAAAGTGTGTCTACTTCAATCTGTAATTCACAATCTGCCAAGACAGAGAGCTTCTGTCTATGTCATACAAATACTTGATCCTGTCTGATAAAAACTTCACCACCTTTTTATTAAAAGAACAAAAAAGAAATCCCCTTTATTATTTTGAGTCCTGCTGACTGTTTCCTCATTGAAGTAGGATGTGACGTGTCAGTGAGTCAGCCATCAGGCATAAGGGCTGACTGCCTGTGTTAGGAGCACCATCTCCAGGGTGGGCAGAGAGACATGAGTCCCCCTGAAGCTCAAGCCCCTTCTCTGTCTGCAGAGCCTGTATTTATACAGAGCACACACCCAGTCACCCCACACATACAAACAGTTGCCTTTTCAACTGTGTAAGCCTCGTGATTTCTTTGCATGCTGCAGCCTGCTGTCCTCTCATTACCTTTTGACTCAGCCTCTCTTTCTCACTCACCCTCTGTTGATGCTGTGAGGTAAATAGTGCAGTATATACAAGGTGCCATGACTCAGTGTCCTCGGGTCTGAAGGAATTAGTTAGATTTGAGTACAAGTATCACTGCCACCGGCTGCTGAACTGATTTAAGACCCTGAGCACGACTGCTGTTTATATACAAACCCACACACCCATTCACGCGCACACACATACATTGTCACTTGTCTGTGGCGAGTATAATGAATAGCTCTGTGTACTGAGTGCTGCGTTGAAGAGGGGAGGTGATGGATAATGAGTATCGGAGCAGCATAAAGGACACACTCTCATCCAGTGCACACTTGCTTGAAAACACACACATATGCTCACAAATGCACACAGACACAGTTAACACACTGCCTCAAAGAGGCAGACCTGCTGATATCTGATTAATTAGGCAGCCCTGGGTTTAATCTTCTCTGTTGTTTCTTCTTACTCACTCATAGACACATAAACACCACAAGAGTTTCATGGCTGTGTCCATACCAACCGTAGTGCACTGCCTGGAGAGAACATGAAGGGAGGGAAAATAAAGGTATACAAGATAGTTGGAATGAGCTGGCTGGATAAAAGAGGGATAGGAAGTAATTAGTAGATTTGTGAAGAACCTGGGGTGTCGGTCATATTGTGTGTATCTGTATGTGTGTGTGTGTGCGTGTGTGGCCCGAGGCTTCCCTTGTTTCTGGGAGCCCAGAGCATGCTGGGACAGCGGGGCAGTGTGTCTATGACCTCTCCATCTGGAGCCTGCCTGGAGCTCGCTCAGCCTCGCTGTGCTCAGTGTGTGTGTGTGTGTGTGTGTGTATGTGTGTTTCTCAAAGGCAAAACACTGCAGGCCGTGACTGTCCCTGAAACACTTACAAACAAGCTTATTTGCGTCCCCTTTCTTCCTAACTCTACCTATACACAGCAGCCTTACACCTCTCCTGATTTTGGCGCGGTATTTAAACGTAATGTACCGTTTGCACCGTCAGCCGAAGGGACAGAGGATAGCTCCTCTTATTTCCATCCGCCATCTTGTACCGTCTTCCTTTCTCTCCCTGGCACAGCAATACACACTGTGTGCCTCTCCCCTCCCCCAACACAGCGATGCAGATTACAGGCTTTGTGTTGTGTTGTCAGTGCATGGCCAAGACTGTAGTAGCAGGTGTGTGCAATGTTTTTGTGTATGCGTGTGTTTGTGTGTGAGAGTGCACGTGTTGAGGCTTGCGCTAGTGCATGCTGGTGAGGCGGCATATGGATGCAGGGTTGGCTGGGCACTGCTATGCACACCAGGTGTGAAATGGACTGTTTAATTAAGTGCTGATGTTGTTGTAATGCATGCTGGGAGGAAGGAGGGTGGAGGACGAGGTGTGGGTGGGTGGGTGGGTGGGTGGAAGGGAGCAGATTCTGTTTGGCTGTCTTGAGAGGGGTGTTGCTGGTGATGGTGGCGGCAGAGGGTTGGTAGGTGCCTTTTGGCAACACTGAAAGATTTTTGTGTTGTGTTACTGAGGAGTTGTGTCAACTTTTTCACTGGGTCATTGGTCTGCCCAGGAACACCTCTGACTACGACTTCGTTTGTTCATTGCTTCTGTTGGGTGCATCGTGTGTGTGTGTGTGTGTGTGCATGATAGTGCAGCTCAGCTTGAGCGGTCAAGTGTGGAGGCAGTCTGGGAGAGTGGGACTGTTAATAGAAGAGGCGATAGAGAAAGGAGCCTCACATTAATCACAGGCAGCTTGGGACTAAGACAGCTTTCTCTCCCTTTCTGTCTTTTCCTTGCTCTTTCTTTCTCTACCGTCTCCTACGGCTTCTCTTTTTCTTTTTCTGCAACCCCCTCCATTCAACCCCGTCATCACACCACACACACCACGATACACTGAGCAAGTGACAATCAGTACTGCTAATGAAGTGAAGGTTGAGAGCTGATGAGCCTGTTTTAGACCCTGGGGAAAACAGCTTGTGCTTTATTCCTCCTACTCCTCCTGCCTCTTCTCGCTCCCTACAGGGTCACCATGTATGGCCATCTTCTCTCGGTATAGGTAGAATGGCAACCAGGTTAGTGCCAGTCACACACCTCATATATATGATTC
>NW_005187567.1:1414356-1426005 GCF_000239375.1 Pundamilia nyererei
CTGTCTGTTAGGTTTTGTTGCCATGGAAACCAATGGAAGAAATGGCCGCTGAGTAAAGATGTGCTTTTTTTTTTTTTTTTTTTTTTTTTTTTTTTGTTACAGGAAGCTGCCCTGAAACTGGCCTGAGGTTTCAGCTGCTTTTTATTTTAAATGTCTGCACGTAAACAGTCTAATGCACAAAAACACTCATGCATGAGCGCTCATCATTGCAGTCTTCTTTTTTTTTCTTTTTTACACCACCAAAGTGTGTGTCCCATAGAGAGGTTTTGACCCACTTTGACTCCGTAATGCAGAGACATACAGCAATACTGTCCTGTCAAAGAGAAAGAGGATGTTGGTAGAAAAGGGGAAGAAATTAAGATTAAATGGGCAAAACATGAGTATCATTTAAAACAAAAAAAAGAAGAAAAGAAAAGGAAGACCCAACAAAGGCTGTGGCCTGCTGGTGAGGAGGTAGAGTTGAAGGGATATAGAAAAATGTGACCGTATCATAGGAAAGATTTGCAACTTGAGGGAGAAAAAGCAAAATGTGTAGAAAGCAAGGCATGTGACCAGACCGTGACCCTGCGCTACAGGGTTTCCCTGGAGGGCTTTGTTAATGTGGCACAGCTACAGTGGAGCAGAGGAGCTCATTGGGCCAGCTTTTCACCACCTGCTGTGCGTGTGTGTGTTTATATGTATATGTGTGGCGGGGGGATTTCAGTCTTTGGCTACAAGCGCCACATACATACAGTATGGCTGTTGAAGCTGTATTCTTGTAGTGTGTGTGAATGTGTATTCTGCATGTGAAGGCTGTATGACTCTCACAAGGCTGCTCATCCTGATCACTGTCACTTCATAATAGGGGCCTTGGGCTATCCATCTGGCCCTCGGTGTGTATATGTGTGTGTTTACGTGTGTGTGTGTGTGTGTTATCCATTGCTTTTGTAATGTTCCAAACCCTTTTTTCATTCCCTTGTGAAAGAGCTACAGAATCATGTTAATTTTACCTTTTACCAGTAGAGGAAAACTGGACTGTCATCTTATTTCTTACAGACTTTGACTGATCCTACTTTTTTTTTTGTTTCTCCAGCTGCATCCTCCATCAGCAGTGAGTCACCACCAGTGTCTTCACCAGCCACCAATCACAGCTCTCCAGTCAGTACACCCAAGAGGGGTCCTCTTGGTCCTGGTCCTGTCCTGGTACCCCCAGCAGGCCACACTGTGCCAAACACTCCACCTGTAGTCACCATTGCTCCAACAAAGACCAGCAACGGCCTATGGAGAAGCGAGGGGCGCCAGGTAAATATTTCTTCAGTGTGGCCGTTTGTATTTTGTATATGTACATGGGTAACATAGATGGCCTGTCTATAAACGTCTCATCACCCACTACCAACTAATGGATTTGTGCGTTAAACATTGCCAGCTGCCACTGGGACATCGAGGTGACAGCCTCAATGGCCGATAACATCTGTGCCCCTTCGCCCCCTCTCCAACTTGGCCCTTAGACCAGCCCAACCACAGTCCCAGGCTTGGGCCTCCCGTAACCATTCAACCTCTCCACCGGCCTCACCCCTTTCACCTAAGCAGTCAAGTGCATCGTCTCCCTTGTCAACCTGGCACCCACTCATAGGGGAAGAGAGAAAGAGGGAGAGCTGCTTGCTTTGATAAGGAGTGGATTATGGATTATGGCCTTACTTTAAGCCGCCTTATCTCAGCTTAGGGCTAATAGTTCAGGCCAAGTGCACGGTTATGAACAGCACTCGGCAACATGCGGAAACTCTCTGAGCGGCTGACGGTTCCCTGGAGACAAACAGAAGGGGGATAGTGAAGAGGGAATAAGGAGGTCAGCCAGGCAGCAGTGTGTGGTAGCATTCAGACCATTGTCCTCTCTTTTGCAAACCCCTCCTGACCCCCCCCTCTCTCTAGCTATAGTTTTTATGAAATGAACCTTTTGCAGTACAGGGTCAGTTAGAGCTGCAAGGGACAGACACACAGGAAGTCCTTGTAGAGATGCCACCATTTTTGTAATTTTGTTAGCACAGAAATTTCAAAAAGGACGGACGAAAAAGAAAACAGGCAAGAATGCCCTGTTGCTCACAATTTAAGGGCAGTAATGTGAACAAGAGGTAGGGGTGACTGGCTATGGGCTCAAGGGACAGCAACAGGGTGAAGCGACACCCCGTCATTGTTAGGGTGCCGCTTCACTCAGCACTCATAACTCACACAGAGCCAGAGAATCCTTAAGGATACACACACATCATCAAAATCTTCCTGTAAAACAAAGATGACTTTAATGGAACTTTCTGTTACTGAATCACGCAAACGGTTACAAACAGAAGGAGCAGTCAAGTTCCGAGAACCCATGCAGCATGTCCGGGAAAACTTGTCTGTTGCTGTGTGTACAAATTAATGTGTTCTGCTTTCACTGCTTTAAAAGAGCATTTTAGTGTCTCTCAGGCTGAGAGATGAGTCTGTCTTTCAGAGGGGGGTAACAGGCAAGGCAGTGAAGAAGGGAGGGCTTGGTGCGTTGGCATTTTGCTTTAATGACTGCAGGAGTCTGCTCCCGCTGCTGCCTGTAATTGCTTTATAATTGGCAATTTGGATTCATGGCTCCATCTGAGAGGCGTAAACGAGCACTCTACAATGCGCGGGGTCTCCCACCCTCACTGAGGGTTACAGGGGCCTGGCTCACACAGAGGAAGATGGCTGTTAATGGATGTGTCTTTGAGTTTGAGTGCTTGTATTTGTGCACAGTAGTGTGTGTATATGACAGGCTACTGGAGAATAGTGCAGGAATAGAAGGCCATGTATTTTAGCAGGTGAAAGGTCAAAATGGGATGGCTGCTTGAATGTGTAGGTGCCTGAGTTGACTATAAGGTGCCTTTCTCATAGGATGGAAGGTTTTTCTCTTTGTTGTTCATGTTTTTTTTTTTTCATGGCCCTGATATATGTAGAAGCTACATGTTTTTAGGTAGGCATTAATCCGTACATTAATCCATACATGTGTACATGTATATACAGTCAAATGGATATCAAGCTCAAAATGTGTGTACATGACAGATATAGGCTGAATGCAGGTTTCCAAATTGCTTTGATCAGTTTGGATGTAAGTGGCTGAGATGGACGTTTCAAGAAAAACATATTTGTTTCAGCCATTCTTCAAAGATCCCACATCGCTCTCGAATCTTTGCGCATAGTTTTAGTAATTTTTTTGGCTTGCTAACTTAACCTGGCAGAGTTTACCCTTTGCCTACGAATCTCACAACACCATACATTATACCAATCCTGGTATATTAGTATTAGTTATGTTAGCATTCGTAATGCATTCTTGTTGTTGTTGTTGTGTTTCCTTCTGATGGTAGTAGTGCAATGCATACTATCAGACACTGGTAAAATAAAGGAGAATTTACATTTTAATACAAAAACACTAGTGTACACTATTATTATCATTATTTAAAATCTATTTAATGACTATCTGAAAATGTGAAAATCACGAGCATCTCTTGTTGGCATAACTGGTTGCCCTTCAGTGACAGTGAAAATGGTGAAAGGAAGAAGCTGAAACCAGTCCAGCACCAGCATTTGTTGTTTTATAGGCTTCTTTGTCTGATCGTCTTATGAGACGATTTCTGTGAAATTCATTGGAAAGGAACACTTAATTCAATTTCTGTCTTAATCTATGTCTGGGACTTGCACCAATTGACAGTTATTAAGTCATAGCCATGGTTTTAAAACCGTGATTGCCTCATGACACACAAGTTGTGTGTAATGCAGAATATCAACTACTGATCAACAGAAAAATACCAGATAGTCGTTGATCAGGTCTTGAAAATAAATTAGAATTCATTCTGTGTGTGTGTGTGTGTGTGTGTGTGTGTGTGTGTGTGTGTGTGTGTGTGCTTTTTCTTTTATTATTGTATGCCATCAAAAAAGGTACTGGTTGTGTACTGGGGACACACAGTGAAGGAAAGGTGCAGCAACTGTCTGATTCAGACGGTTGCTGACTCTCCACACCATGTAACGAGCATGCGTAAATAAATGCCCAGTATATTCATGCAGTCACTCAAAGTGATTGGGCTGTTTTATCCTATTCCGATCGCTTGTCATCAATCAATCAAGTGATAGAAATCAATTACTGTAACTGTCAATGTACGGTTTTCTTTCACAATTATTACTCACTGATAGTTCAAGCTCATGATAATGAAGAGCGGATGGGTTGAGGAAATACACACACATTGCACCTTAAAGTTAATGTGGGTTCAGTCACTATCTGATCGAGTTTTAACATATGTGAAGTGCTTTTTCAGGTGACTGCTGGGAGCAGCGGGGAACAACCAGCTCTCCCTGTGTTCTTAAGGCTTGAAAAGAATGGCGATGGCACTGGAGGAGATTATAGAGATGGGTGCTTTGAGAGAATCAAGTACCACACTGTTTAGCGAAGCGCAACAAATAACAAGGAGTAAACAGTAAGATTTTGTGGGGGGTGGGGGTTAAGAAACAGGGTTATGTGGGGAGTCTAAACATTAGAGGCATTTAATACTGGATGTTAGCGCATCAGTGTCAGTCTGGGTCAGTGGTTGTGGAACAGGATGTGGAGGTAATGGCTCACTAAATGGGATTTGTTTTATCAGAGGCAGTGGTGAGAGAGAGGGTCATACTGCTGTAAGGTCTCTCTCTAATCCCAGGGAGCCCAGAGGTTAATTTAGTGGGGCAGGAACTACCTTCCCCTCTTGTTCACCTTCTTTATGGCTTAATCTCTTTCTTTGCTTTCTCCCCTCTTTTTCTTCTTTCTAGTTGTTCCCTTGCCAACTTCTAGTACCATTTTGCGAAACAAGAGATAAATGTTCCACCAGTCCTACGAAAACCCTCCTTACCTGTATATTCATATATAAACATCTTTCTTGTTCAACTTACAAGGGTTGTAGCGTTTTTCACTTCTCCAATTGCATTTGTAGTCAGAGGGAAACTGTAGCTTCTGAAAATGCACTCCCACTCCCACAGCAGGATGTCTTTGTAGCTCTGAAACGGTGTATGTGCCTGCTGAGTGTCTGTGTGTGTTTGTTGTGGGATTGGATAAGTGAGACCAGGCTTGCTGCCAGAGGGAGGGAGGGAGGTGAACGAGAAGGAAGAAAGAGAAACAGAGGCAGAGGGATGTTGCTTTTTGGACTTTGTTGTCTTCCCTGTAGATGTTGCTCTGCACGCACGCTGATGCGCATACATGCACTTTGCTAAGATCAAAGTTAAGATCTCTAGAAGCACGGCTGTTGTCTACCATTACCACATCCTCATCGATCATAAGGATGACATCTCTTGTTTACAATTAGAGACAAAAACAGTGAGGCTTTTTTGTTACCCCTGTCTGCCTGCTTCATCCATTTTACCAAATATCCTCCTTGGAGATTTGTTGAGCTGTCTATTTTTACAGGGAGGTGGTATGTGTGAGAAAATGTACAAAAGTGCCTGAGGTAGGAAGCAAGAGTGAGGAGGCTGCTTCACCACAAGCAGGCCTATTATTTCCCTGTTCTGTCTTCTCGTAAGATGGGTTCCATGAGCAGTGACAACCGTAACGGTCACAGGTCCTCACAAACAATGACTAAGATTCTCTCTGTATCTCTCTGCAGGCTGACGCAGGGCCTCATGGGGCCAGCAGGGAACGTCTGGGCGCAGAAGGAGCCCTATCCCAGGAAAAGGGTGGCCCCTCAGTCCCTGCACACCTCCTGGGAAACCCCTATGCCTTTGGTCTCACTCCAGGAGCTGTCATGCAGGAGTCACGGTTTCAACCTCTTAAGTGAGTCGATCCCTGCTTTAACATTTTCTATGGATTTGCAAAGTGTACATGTTCATTCAAGGCTGTATTAAAAATAGAGCAGCAACACACATGCCTTGTTGACATGGGTGCTGGGAAGCAATTTGAATTTATATAGTTTCTTGGTAAAAATATAATGAATTTCCACAACACCGAACACATACAAATTGAAATGACAATATTTTTTTTTCTTGTTTTGTGCTTGTACTCCCTCTGTTACCTTCAGCCTGCCCAGACAGTTGCCTAACGCAGTGCCACCTGGTCCTGTACCAGAGGAGTATCTCCGGGGTTTTCGGCCTTATGCTACAGCCGAGGATGCCCTCCGGATGCCCTCTTTGCCCTTGGGCCTAGACCCTGCCACTGCAGCTGCCTACTACTCCCACAGCTACCTGCCCCACCCTTCAACCTTCGCTTCATACAGGTAGGCCTCTGCATTTGTTGACTTGGCATCCATTTCCTCTGAGAGTGAACTGTGCAAAACCAGCACATACAACTGAAGCAGATATTTGTTCTGCTCGTTCTGCTCAGCAGTAAATGCAGTAATGTATAAATGACCAGATTTCAAGCTCTCATAGTTAAAATGATATTTTTTTGTTAGTTTTTTTATGTGTGTATTTATTTAACTAGAAGTAAGATTTTTATGAAGCGTGAAGAAGTTAAAGGGAGATGCAAAAAAGACAGGGCAACACAAATTAAAATGAAATTCCAGATAAAAGACTAGCACAACAGAAGGAAGGAAGTCTGCAAACAGAAGCGAGATAAGATTGTCTGTTGAAAAGTACATTCTACTACTGAGCACTGGGGGCACTGGGAGTCTTTGCAAAAGATCAGATCAGTGTTAAATGATAGCTGTATGAGTGCAGGCTGTATTTTCTGACAGGCTGTTGCTAAGAACCCTCTTAGAAAATATCTGGCTCAGCTGTATCAGAAAATGCTTAACAGGCTGATTAAAAATAGATATACATGACTGCTCCAAAGGCTGTAGTAATATTATTTGCATACTTTAGAAGTCTTCTAATGAAAGTTAAAAAAAATAAAATAAAATAAAAACAGCATTCTTATGTTTCTATTTTGAAGCTGTGTAAGGCCAACCAGTTAAGAGCACAACCCATTTTCCATGTCTATACCCAAGCTAGGCTATGAGAGGAGGAGAGCAACAGCTTGGTTTTAAATTTTTTACTTCATGTCTAGAGCATCTGTGGGTTTGTGAGAAATTATTAAAGGATCCTGTTTATATATCTGGAAAGGGGTCTTGTTCTGAAATTTTTATTGATTGATTTTTTTCGGCATCCTTTTCAAAAGCAACAGCACGATTATTAACAACAACAAAAACAGTCAGAAATATAGTGTGGAATATTTGTTAAATTAATAGAATTTTTCATGGACACTGTGTATGATCATGTGCACTCTGTGTGTATGTTGAAAAGAGCCAGGCTTGCTTTGGGCTGTCTCACAGGCTGTGTGCTCCTGGTCTGTCAACCAAGCAAGATCACAGGACTGCAGCACCCATCACACACTGTGCTGTAATGGATTTAATGAGGGCTTGAGCAGCGGATGCCACACACATACACAAACACAGCATCAACATACATCGCACTGTCTTCCTGGATGCTGTGTTGTGATTGAGGTTATCTGACAGACACTGTTACTTCCTTGGAAGATGGAAAAGCCTGTGATGTTCCTTCTTTGGAAGATGGAGGCACACAGGTTAATGAAAGTGAACACTGCACTATCACACAGGGAGACTGTCTGACTCCCTCTTTTCCTCTCTTCTCTCTCTCTCTCACTTTTTATCTCTCAGGATGGATGACCCGTTCTGCCTCTCTGCTTTGAGGTCACCTTTCTACCCACTGCCAACAGGGGGAGCTTTACCTCCTATCCACCCCTCTGCTGTTCACATGCATCTACCAGGCATCCGCTACCCTGGAGATTTCACGCACCCCTCATTGTCGGCATTGCAGTCTGACAGGTAAAAGCCTGCTTAATTGATGAGTGCTGTATACAGTCACATTTATTTATATGAGGTATATCAAAGTGGTGTGCTGTGGTCATGGGTTGTCTTCACACACATCATCTTTCCTCTTTTGTTTCTCTCTCCACTCTGTTTTTTTAGGCTTCAGCTAGAGGATGAGCTGCGGCAACGAGAGAGGGAACGCGAACGAGAACGCGAGCGTGAAAAAGAGAGGGAACGAGAGGCTGAGAGAGAGAAGGAACGGGAGAGAGAACGAGAAAGGGAGAGGGAACGGGAAGAGGCGGAGAGGGAGAGGCAACGAGAAAGGGAAAGGGAGAGGGAGCGCGAGAGAGAACGGGAGAAGGAGAGAGAAAGAGAGAAGGAACTCGAGAGGCAGAAGGAGAGGGCACTGAGGGAAAAAGAGCTGCAGGCATCCAAGGCCATGGAGAACCACTATCTGGCTGAGCTCCATGCCATGAGAGGACAGGAGGACCGAACCAAGCCTGAAAGACTAACCCCTAATCGGGCTGGTATGTGTCCGTGCATCCTACCTAGCCTCTATTGGCTATAGTCTTTTTACCTTTAAAGTGGATATCTCTCTGATATTTCTGACTCTTCAAAGCTGTTTTATAGACCAAATAAATACACAAAATTAATTTTTGAAGTAATAGTTTCATGAACGTAATTATCTGTTATAACATAAATGTTAAATTCTTATATACCAATCTTTCTCTACAGACAAAACCAAAGAGCCCGCTCTTCCAGCTCCCAAACCAGTCCCACCAGGAATCCATCCGTCTATAGTCCAATCACATCATGGTCTAATCTCAGGCCACAGCATCTACATGGGGCCTGGCACTGCAGGAACAGGGCTTGCAGCCTCAATGATTGCTCAGAGGAAAGACGAGGAGGAGAGGTGGATGGCGCGGCAACGCAAGCTGCGTCAGGAGAAAGAAGATCGTCAGTGCCAGGTGTCTGAATTCCGCCAGCAGGTTCTGGAGCAGCACCTGGACTTGGGTCGGCCAGGTGACACTCCAGATCACAGGACGGAGTCGCACAGGTGAGACTGCACGCTTAACTTGTTTCAGTCCAGCCAATTTGTGCAAAAATGTCATACAACATAGCATGTAGTTGCAGTATTTATTTTCTCCTGTTATCTGATAGAGACGAGCAGCTTTTGGGGCAATGTGCTCACTATTTCTGGGGGTTTTTGGCTGGCTCTGCTAGTCTGATAGGGACAGTTGTGCCTGTGGTTTTGAAGTCTTGAAGGCTGGCAGGCTTTAGAAGTTTGTTTTCAGGCAGGACTGTAAAAGAGTAAGAAGCTTCACATCTACTCTATATCTGTCCAAACTCCCTTCCAGGCCTGACATGTAGAAAAATAATAGGCACTGTTTAGGCATTGTTGTAGGTTATGAAGAGGAATCCTGATGACTGCTGTTTCATGAGTTGACATGAGTAGGGGGTTCAAATAGCCAGCAAGTGGAACTGCTAAGATACACAAGGGCTAATACCTTTTTCATCCTCTCACTCTTGCATAGCATAAGCCCCAGACCTTATTTGTTACTGTGCCTCTGTGTGTGTTATTGTGTTTGATTCAGAAATGAGGTTGTGGTTCATGCTGGTAGGACACACACAAGATACACACGTCTGCTATCGGTAACTTACCTACAGTATAATCGCAGAATCACAGCTGACAGGCTGCAGATTACAGATAAGACACATTTACTCAGTGACACACACACAAACACACAGAAAAGAAAACACAAACAGGAGGCATAGATAATTTGACTGGTCATGCAGTGCCTGCTCCTGACAGGTTTGATTTGGAATGAAGTTTGAGACAGTGTCCATCAGTCTGCCATTACCATTTCCTTTCCCCCCACTGTATCATTCTTTCCTTTACAACCTTGCTCTCCCTTTAAGGCTATTTTCTTCTACTCTCATCATTTAACGTGAGCCCTATTCTAATAATTCATTGTTCTTCTTAAGCTCTCTCTGTCAGTTCTTCTCTTCTCCAGAAACCTGTTAGGAGAACATTGCTCTGGCCTCTTCCTCAGTATACTGCTCGCTTCCTGTGTGTGCATGCCTCACTACAAGGGCCTACCAGATCAAAAACAGCTCTTTATATCTGGAGGACAGTGTGTGTGTCTTGGCCACATTCTCACTCTGCTCTGGGCTACTCTGTCTGGGCTTGATAACACTGCTTTGCACAGACACGCAGATCCACAGACATACTGACATGGATGAAAGGAAGTAGGCAGGGCATATGGGCAAATGTTGTGCGTCCCTGCATAGCATGCATGATTCAGAAACACTATTTCTCAATTTTAGAAGAGATCTGGGTGTTACCCTGCATGTATAACAGATTAATAATTGCTGTTCCGTTGTATCTCTGCAGACCAATACCTAATCATCATGAACCAGGAAACAGGGAACTCAACCCTCTCTTAGGTGCCCCTCCACCTCTCATCTCCCCCAAACCTCCACAGCCACCGCGTGAACATCACCCTCCGCCTCCTACCACCCTGTGGAACCCTGCATCTCTTATAGACACAGCCTCAGAGTCGAGACGTAACCATGAGCCCTCAGGGATGGGACACTATGAGCTCAGTCGGCTGCCCCCAGGACCCTCCAGATATGAAGACGGAGCCCGAAGAAGAGACGGTGGTGCAATGGAGAAATATCCTCCTTTGAGAGGTCCCCCAGGTCTGCCTGAGCCCAGCACATACCTTGCTGATTTAGAGAAATCCGCCCATTCATTTTTGAGCCAGCAGAGGGCTTCCATGTCTCTCTCCAGCCAATATGAACTGGAGGGAAGCCTGAAAACCAATGCTGGAATAAAGAGCCTCCAGGGTCACCCAGGGTATAGTAGACATGGACAAGTAGTGGTTTCTGGGCCAGCAATGGGACTGGGACAGGTAGCCTCATTGGGCATGGTCCCAGACGCAAAGCTGATCTATGACGAGTTTCTTCAGCAGCATCGGAGGCCTGTCAGCAAGCTGGACCTGGAGGAGAAGAGGAGAAAGGAGGCCAGGGAGAAAGGTACTTACCCACATACTATGATGAGATGTATAACTTGCTTGGAAAATCAAAGATCAGTTCCTTTTTTTTTTATAGATATAGAACTGACATCCTCATTAGAGAATTTAAAGAGCTGAGTGTCAGGGGTGACCTCTGTGTTTGCTGCAGGGTACTATTATGAGCTGGATGACTCATACGATGAGAGTGATGAAGAAGAGGTGAGAGCCCACCTCAGGAGAGTAGCAGAGCAGCCTCCACTGAAACTGGATGACTCTACAGAGGTAAAAAGATTTTCCAACACATGTGCTTTCTGTACCTTTGCATGATTGAAGAACACAGAAGCGCTCATGATGAAACATCACAGTAAGATGATTGTTTTTCTCATCTCTGTACAGAAACTGGACTTTCTGGGAGTGTTTGGCCTGACCACAATGGGCCGACGGGATGAGCTGGTGCAGCAGAAGAGAAGGAAGAGAAGGAGGATGCTCAGAGAGCACAGTCCCTCCCCACCTGCCTCACAATCAAAACGCACTCCTCCACCTCAGCTCAGCACACGTTTTACCCCTGAGGAGATGGACCGAGCGCCAGAGTTGGAGGATAAGAAGCGATTCCTCACCATGTTTAGACTGTCCCATGTGACCGTACAGCAGAGAAAAGGTAAGGCAATTTTTAGTGAGAAAGAGATTAGAGCATTCTACACTTTTAATTCGCTTACTCATTTTTGCTTTATATATATATATATATATGTGTGTGTGTGTATATATATATATATATTAGGGGTGCAACGATACACAAAATTCACGGTTCGGTTCGGTTCGATACTTTGGTGTCACGGTTCGATATTTTTTCGATACAAAAAAATGTTCATGCCTTTTTAATTTGTCATTTA
>NW_005187568.1:0-3963 GCF_000239375.1 Pundamilia nyererei
TTGAGTAACGTAACGGAATACGTTACAAAATACATTTTGGGGCATGTATTCTGTAATCTGTAGTGGAATACATTTTAAAAGTAACCTTCCCAACGCTGCACTGTATATATACAGTATATATATATAAATATATATAAACACCTTGACTTGGAAGAGCCACACAAAGCTGTCTGTAAAAGGTTAATACAGTGAATGTAGCCTAACCCTGGTGTGATAAAACATTGACAAGACCTGAAGTTGTGCTTGTTGCTTCTAGCTGTTGAGTTTATTAAATCCCTGCAGCTTCATGTGATCCATAGGTCTGTCACCAAAGTGAGAGAGTCGCTTCATTAATTATTCATACCTATCAATTATTCTCAGCGGGAGAATGGATCTAACAGTAAATCATATTCTGCATGTCTACAACAGAAACAGGTGAGCTGTCACACAGTTAAATCATTAGTTATAGTCCAGTTATTCTCATGTCAAGCCCTGAGCTCTGTCACAGCTGTCAGACAGTTATAATAAACTCAGGTAAGATTCTGAACCCTTTAACAAGTTTATTCATTCATTTACTGTTTTTTTCTTCATTTATCTACTTAAATTTAACATTGAACAGATAACAGATAACAGTGTTGCATCAGTAGATCTATTGCTCACATGGATTCAATTCAATTCTTTTTTATAGTGCCAAATCACAACAACAACAATTGCTTCAAGGCACTTGAAGCAATTGTTGCCAGGTATATTGTAAGGTTGAGACTCTACAATAACACAGACCTCCTATGAGCAAGCACTTGGCAACAGCAGGAAGGAAAAACACTGGCAGAACCAAGCTCAGGAAGGGACAGCCATCTGCTGCGACAGGTAATGTAGGTATACCACAACTATCATAATGTGTCTAAAAGTTCAGTCAAATGATGAAATCTGACTGTTCCAGTGATAGACACTACATTATCTCATTCATAATATCTCTCAAAGTATCTTGTTACATTTTTTTCATTCTTCTGTGTTCTAAGATCTCACCCGTCAGTTCTGACGCGCCTTCACTTATGACAGCAGATTACATAGAGGATACGGAGACGATGGCTTGAGGCATATGAGTGGCCTGGCCTCTGACTCACCACAGATTCCCTTTGAATTTGTCACATTTGCACAGGTTGGTTGGTGAGATTCTTAGGTGACCATTCATTAGAAAGCGGCGCGCCTCTCTGTGATGGGGCTCTGCTGCCTGTTCTTTATTTTGATTTGGCCTGTCCCCACATTCAGCATCCAACGTGTGCGCAGGTGGCATATGAGCGAACATGAAATGAACAATCAAAAGGAGATCAGAGCAGGTGATATTCTTTCACCCAGGAAAAAGAATATCACTTGCTCTCAGAATGTCATCCCGGTAATTCCTGTGCATATATCCAAGCCGTGTAAGTGTCTATCTTTACTGGGGACCTCTTTTAGTGATACATCGTCTGTGGTATATGCAGCACTTCATACAGAGGCTGGCTTTTGTTCCGGTCTGATAGTGACATGAATTGGACATCTAAAGACATTTTCATATCAGAAGAAGAAAGTGTGTGTGGATACATGTGTGGGTGCCATGAACAAATTTAGATTTTTCTGCCCAGATGCACACCTCTACATCTAACACTTAATTTGGCAAATTTCTGACTCTATTATTCATGTTTCTCTTGTTGATCGCATACTGATTATAACTTCATGTGATGTGTGACCTATAGCACATTTTATGTGCTCCTAATTAGCAGGAAAAGTTGAGAAAACTTGTCAACGTTTGCTCGCACTTGTGTATTTGCTCTGTGAATAAACACAAGCAACAATACTAGAACTTTTGAAGTTTTGTAATCCCACACTTTGAAAAGTTGCAGGTCTCCAAATCTGGCTGCAATTAAAATCTAATGGAAACACAGTCTTTGTTTACACAAAGATGACAGTTGTTCCTGATTAATATATCTATCTACTGGTTTAGACTTTAGTCTTTTTTTCCCAGCAAGGTCATTGAGTTGGAGTGGGATCATCACACATCTGGTTTGCGATGAGATATTAAAAGGAAACGGTGAGTCAGGAGAAATAGTTTTAAGTCTTTTAGGGGGAAAATGGTACTGAAATTTACAAGCGTGGAATTGAGGAGGGGTGAATTGGAGTTTGTGATAGAGTAGGACCAAGGTGGGCTAAATGCCAACATTAATGCTGCATAGATAAAAGAAACAAGTATCTTTAGGTTGAGGTTCATAGATTGGTATATAATTTAGCATAGTAATGTTCATATAATGTTCTACTGAATAGGCAGTAACACTGCGAGACAGAAAATGATCACTCAGAGGGGGGAGGGGAGTAATTATTCGATCCCCTGCTGAGTTTGTAAGTTTACTCACTTAGAAAGAAATGAATACTCTCAATTATTTGGTAGTTTCATTTTAATGGAGATAGAATATCAACCAAAAAACAAAAAATAAAAAAATCCAGCAATGCATAAGAGTTATGAATGAATTTGCATGCCATTGAGTGAAATAAGTTTTTGCTCCCTTCCATGATTTTTGGTTGAGATCCTGTCTGCTAAATTGAAATGAAACTACCACATAAACACATAGACCATTTATGTGTTTGTTGGTGAACCATCTTACAAATTCAGCAGTGGATCAAATAATTAATTCTACTGCTTTATCAACTTAATCAAGCTGCATTTCCTTAAAGACAAAACTAAAGGCTTAAAGTAGCAGCCACATCAAAATGCTGTCTGACATGTGCATGATGATTTACAATTCATATTTCCTTTTTTTGCTTTTTATAATTCATTGATGCAACTTTCAGTTGCTTCATTTTCTTTGTACATATGATTTTACTGTGAGAGTCTCTCCAAACTATGAATTGATTTATCTGTTAATAATAATTTCTGCAGATTTTTGTCACACTTGTCAGATATTACTGACAATGAAATGTCTAATACTATTCCATTAAAAACAGTAAAGTACATTGGGGTCAGTTAAAGAATACTAGTATGATAAAAACTTGAAAATGTATTTATTCACCTATAAAAATAATCAAACATTGTGATGTAGGTGTATTTCAAGAGTCATTTCCTGATGAAGCTGTGCTTTACCTTCGTGTTTCCTCTGCCTGATTCATCTACTTGAACTTCTCCTTCAGTGATTCTCTGTTTTCCCCAGAGACTCGCCTGCAATTGCTGGATCCTGCTGGGTTTTATTTGTAGGTGGAAGAAACGAAACCAACAGTAGCAGCCTCAGTGACAGCTAGGGAGTTGAAGTAGCATTTCTAGTTGTGAAATACAAGACTCGTTGATTGCTTCTTATTCTCTTTGTTTTGTGTCTTCACAGGTGTCTCTGTCTCTTATCATCTGGGTTTTCCCTGCATGTGTTGAATATGACAGTTGCAAGTCAGAAAAGAGTAGTTTGCTCTTTGATTTGTGCAGATGTTTATCACTTTGTTTCATACACCACAAAAGTGCTGCTTCTGTTATTAAACTTGAATGCAGCAGCCGTAAATCTCACAGTGTGATACCATATTAAGAACTTTGTTTCAAGGCAAACATACTACAGCAAAAGGAATAGCAGACATTCACTATGGAATGCTTTCCATTTTTGCACGTTTTGTACTGTTATACAGGATCAGTTCTGATCAGATGCCTTGTTCCTGCTGCTGAGAAGCACTTAAAAAATCTGACACTGAGAACACTGATGAAATATTAGCCAAGTGATGAGCAGTATCTGTTGTTAAATGTTTGAGACGTACATTGTCTGATCTGACTGGAAGAAATCTAAAGCTCCTTTTGTCTCTGTTTAGCTTGTTTTACTATTAAGGTGGGATAGGTGGCAATAGGGTGGCTCAAGAGTTGGGAGTTCGCCTTGTAATCGGAAGGTTGCCAGTTCGAGCCCCGGCTTGGACAGTCTCGGTCGTTGTGTCCTTGGGCAAGACACTTCACCCGTTGCCTACTGGTGGTGGTCAGAGGGCCCG
>NW_005187568.1:3983-5174 GCF_000239375.1 Pundamilia nyererei
AATGTCAAGCCTCAAAAGATACCAGTTCAATATCAGAAGCTCAAATGAGTGGGGTCAACTTTACTTATTAAGTAAACAAAGGTGGTGGTGGTGGGGGGGGGTCATCTGCCGATTGAAATGATGCTGCACTGCTGTGAAAAGCCAAGACAATAAATTTGTGTCTCGTCATGCCTTATTGTCTGTGGGCATAAACACTCATCTAAATACCGCAACGATTCTGTTGTGGCATTCCAAGGAAAATAAAAGTTGACTGTTGCTAATGACTCAATAAATGATCAGCTGTAAAGCCAGTGTTTGGTGACTCATGTAATTGGCTGCAGGAAAATCAACACAATTAGTTAGCAGCTGATGCCTTCATTGTCATCTCAGGGTTTATTAAACGTCTTTGTTACTGGGCTGCACAACTGTTAATTAGTGGTCATATCTGAATAAGCCAGCGCCGCTTTCGCATATCTATGGAAACATCAGAAGCTGTCGTTGGAATATTGGAGACTATTAATTTGTAACCTTTCTTATACTCCAGCAAACGTGTGGAACAAAAGGGGGTGGCTAACACGAGTTAACAAGTTGAGGCAGAGAAGAAGAAATGTCTTTTCAAAGGACACAGAGAGACAACACCAGAGTAAAACAGTGCAGTGGAAAATTCTTTTATAGATGAGAGAGACTTCTTTTTGAACAGATAACTGTGAGGAACAGAGCAAGTGGGGAGTAAAAGCTCCTATATTTAGACAGCGTGAGTAGCTTTCAATGGCTCTGCAAGTACAGGGGCTTTATAATCCAAACTGCTGCCAATATTAAGGAAGTGCTATCCAGTCGGTCTTTAAACTTAGGGAAGATATTATCACAAGGGGGGAAAAATGTCAGATAAGCCCCAGAAAAAATTAAAAGCTGTCCTTGAAATAAGAAAGCAAAATCTAGCTTAATAACTGTCATAAGATTAGAAAAGTCATGACTGGCAGGTGTCTGCTGTTTGGACTGGTACTCATATAGATCTTTTTTACTTTGGCCCACACTCAAAACAACATTTTATTGTTTTATATTTACAAAAGAAAAGCCTTAAATTTTATATATATATATATATATATATACACTGGGGCAAAAAAGTATTTAGTCAGCCAGCGATTGTGCAAGTTCCCCCACTTAAAATGATGACAGAGGTCAGTAATTTGCACCAGAGGTACACTTCAACTG
>NW_005187568.1:6298-12105 GCF_000239375.1 Pundamilia nyererei
ACTGTTTCTGAGAGACAAATAACACCAGGATCCTTTTCTAGGTAGCTGACAGCTGGTAACTGTGCAGGGGCGGGTCTAGGAAAGTGTTGCCAGGGGTCCGTGTAGGACATTAAAAGGGAGAGGTGGGCACAAAGAAATACTTTCTTATTCTTATTTAAAATGTCTCACTTTTAAAAAAATAATTATCTGAGTCTTGCAACAAACAATTGATAGATTGATACATATATACCGTCAGAACAGTGTACATCACTGTCACAACAGTGTTTATTTTCATTCAAAGGCTTTATGATTTTTCCTATAATGGTGGGCTGGTCTCTAGTTAAAATGCCCAGGACGATTTTTTTGTCCCAGTCCATCCCTGTAAGCAACTCATCTGCAGTCTGGTGTTACCTACATCTTCCTATTCAGAAGGCAGAATTTCCGAGTTCTGAGTACAATCGAAAGCACCACGACTGCAGTTTTTGTGTTGGATGTAAAAAGCAGGCTAGGATAGAATCAGGTGTGGGATTTCTCTCGTGGAAATGTGCACATTATCTTTTTGCACATTATCTTTTTCTATTGGTAGGTGGCACAGTGCACTTGTGGCAAGTAAGCAAGCTAGAAGACTGGCAATCTTGCTGGGTATCCAGTTACGGAAGCAACGCACTAAGAAGAGAATTCTGAGTAAAACCAAAGTTACTTTCCCTAGTAACTAGTTACTCTGAAAGTAACAAGTAACATGAAGTAACTGAGTTACTTTTGATAGAAGTAACTAGTAATGTAACTAAGTTACTAATTTAAAGTAACTTACCCAACACTGATCTCAAGTGACTGTATATGTCTGTCAGCAGAATGGGGAGTTCTTCCTTTAAAACCTATGCCACAGTGATTCTTGGAAACAGAAATAAAGTTGTGCACTATTGTTGCCCAGGTGGCTACAGTTAAATCTATACTGAATTTTAAAAAAGAAAGTTCATTTGAACATAAGAGACAGTGGCTAAAACTGGGAATTTGTTGTTTTTTTTTATTGCAGAGACATTTAAGTGTGGTAACCTGGTAGTATAGTCTGGCTAAATGCTTTCGTCTACTTTTTTGTATCTTTGACTCATTGGGACTGATTAAAAAGACAAAATTAATAGCCTAAGGCTGCCTGGTGATTGTCTGCATACTCACAGTGAGAAAAATTTATGCTACCACAGCTGACCTTTGATGTAAATGAGCTTCCATGTCTGCGCGCGCACACACACACACACACACACACACACACACACACACTACAGTAAAAAAAATCTTCAGTGGACCTACAGCTAAGTACATTTATTTAGCTGAATACATCTTGAAAAACCCTTCATGTTATGTTTGTGTATTAGCTCTGCCTTAAAAAATGGTACTTGACAAAAAAATGCCACATGACTTAACACAGAAAAATCATGCAGCTCATATCTGGTGTCTCGTTGATCAGCAATTGTCACTGATCACGAGGCTGCAGTACAGCAGCTGAGTCAAGTAGCACAGAGTTGAGACAATTTAGTCTCTTAAAAATTAATTCCATTCAGCTGCACTGAATTCTCATTTTAGTTTCAAAGGGAGGGTATTTTCTTTCACAGACTATGTTCTCAGTTTCCACATAAGGAAGGCAATGAAGATAGCGAGTCTTAATACACAGGACTTTCAACTAGGTGACAAAGGTTGGATGACAAGTGTAATCTGGTTGGGATAGTTTTTATTTGTATGAGATCGTTTTCTGAGATGAAGCTGGCTGAGAAAAATCTACAAAACAAGATGTTAATAATGGATTACCACAAGCTTCACTACAACAGCAGCAGTGTCTAAATCTGACTGGGCTGTCAAACACAATGCACTGGTATACAAACTTCAAGGAGATTTAAAAAACCTCAGCCCATTTTTGTGAAGACTGAAAGCTGTTCATCAGTATTTTACAGAAGATTGTGACAAAAAGCATGGACCACTATCCAAGGTCCAGAGGAAATTGAGTGGAATTGATGTTATCCTGCTCTTTCTTGCCTGTGTAGCCTTGAAAGCATTGTGTATGAAAAATAGTGCTCTACTATTATTGTGAATCTGCCAAGATTCCAAAATAAAAGACACAAAATATGAAGACAAGCAACACCCCAGCCACCTATAGTTTGAACAAATAGCCAATGTAAGGTCCAAAGGGAGAATATCTTCTGCAGTTTTCCTTTCCAAATGTGTAATGACCGAACTCGATGAATGCAGCCTGAGCATGATTGCAGAGTCCAGGAGAGAATAACAGCAGACATATTTACAAGTTTCATGTTGTTAGTCTTGAGATAAACTATTTCACTTTATGTAGTCCTTTAGTAATTAATCTTGGTGGACTGCACAGACAGTACCTTTCCCTTCCATTTTATATATCATTGCTTCACAGAGGAACCTGGCTCCCCCCACCACTTAGAGGCCATACAGCACACACAGCATAGCCTCTGCCTTCACACCTCTTCTTATTTTAACAATGTGAACATGCTATCAGAGAAGCACTATAATGGGACCAATGATGGATTGTTGATGCTGAGTAAAACTTCTACGGAGCAGGGGCGGATCTAGAAGGGTGGCATGGGGTGGCAAGTGCCACCCTAAAATGATCCCTTGCCACCCCAAGTGCCACCCCAGTTTTGCATGTGACAGTGTTGTTTATTAAAATAAGATAGCATTAACAGTTTGAGTGTAGTTACAGCCAACAGTGAATATAAATGCTAAAAGTGAATATATTGCATAGTGTCCACCCCTCCATCAGTAACAAATGGTTTAGCCCATAGCAGGACCAGCTTTTTTATTGTTTTCAGTATCAAGCGATGCTTGTGATTGTGCCAGAGCACATTTTGAACAACACCATGGGAATTTCGGATTTTACACAGGTGGGTGGATGTTACACTCTGGAAATGGAAGGAAGGTGAGTTTTATTAACCCTCTGTGGTCCATGGATACGCTGCACCTCCAAATCACATGACTATTTTAAGCTGACATAACAACAAGCTGCAGCCACGCTGAGTCTTTATTTCAGCCCACATTGAAAGTTCGGACTTCAATGTTTTTAAATTTTAATTACAGGCCAGTAAATCCAGAGTTATGATAATATATATAAGCCATACATTTTTTCTAAATAGTGTTGTCACGTTTTTGTGTGTGTGTGTTTTAAGCATTTTCTAAGGACAGCGCGAAAACAGTAAAGAAAGGAAAAAAGCCACGTCTTTCCTATCGGTGGAAAAATGTACCATGTCGACCAATTTTTGAAAAAGTCAACATGTGGGATTTGGTTGTTTAGGAAGAGGGAAAAGTTTTGGGGAGTGACGGTAATGGCAGCGAGACAGAGCGAGAGAGCGAGAGAGAGTTTTTAGATGTGTCAGGGTCCTGGGTCTCCTGACCCAGCGTTTTAGTTCATTGTGATTTTTGTATTATTGTACTTGGTGTGAGTTTCTATGGTTTTTAGTTTCGATCCCTTGCCCTTCATGTTTCTCTATGTCCCCTCTGTTCTGTGTAAGTCTGTGTCTGCATGTTTGAGTTCCCCTCTGTGTCTCTCGGTTCTTAGAGTCCTCTGCCTTATGGTTTATGTCTCTGTGTTTCTTAGTTGCTGTCTCCACTCTGTCAAATTCGCGTCTCTGTGTGATCCTTCCTGTTTTACTTTGTAGGTCCGTGTCTTATGTGAATGTGTCCTGCTTTGCTTGTCTCGTCAGTTCTAATTTCCCCCAGCTGTGCCCTCCTTCTGTGTCTCATTCTCCTCGTTACTTCCCAGTGTATTTAGTCCCTGTGTTTCTCTGAGTCAGTGTTGCGTCGTACCCTCAACAAGCTGTGTGTGTTTTGCCTCCGTGTTACCAGTGTTTTGTTTCCAGTTCAGTGTTTTCTGCTTCAGTGTTTTAGTCCACCAGCGTTTTTGTTTGTCTTTTGATGCCTTTAGTTAGTAAGAGGGTTTCCAGCAATAAAGCTGCGCTTTAAGTTGAACTTCTGTGTCTGAGTCCTGCATTTTGGATCCACCACTCCTGCTTGCACGCCTGCCACACAGCCAACCATGACAAGATGTGGGAGATTTGTGATGGTTACTGTGGGGTGTTTACTTAGTGTGTTGTGTTGTCTTGTGTAGTTGTTCTGTTGTGTAGTTGTTTTGTTTTGTGTGTCAGTGAGGGCACTACTGAATGTCACAAAGGCACGTTTGCAACGTAAACACTGTCACTAAGTAGAAAATAAGCAGAGTGATACACCTCCTGCTGTCAGGCCTGCAGGTTTCTCCCTGTGCTCTTCTCCTCTGTGTTTTGGTGGAGAAACATTTTTTTTCTGAAACACATCATTTGAGGGGCATCTTATTGTGACACCTGATTGTTCTCTCATTTTAGTTTTAGTAATATTTTTAAATGGTTGTACAAAATGAAAAAAAAAACCAGCAGTTGTATTGGCTGCATTTTTAGATAAATAGTTGTATATTTTTACAAAATGTAAAATTTATATTTGCATTTCAAGTTATAAACATTTACCCAACATGTCTGTGGTTTTTTTACAGTAAAGAAAATACTACTAGGATTTTAAGTTCTTTGTGTGATTTCAGATCAGTAATACTAATGCAGTATGTCAGTGAAAAAACAACTAAATTCAGTTGAGCTGAAAAGATACCAAACAAGCAAGGGGAAAAAATTAAATGAAACAATTTGAGGGTGAAATACAAACGTAACTCAAAAGGAGTCAAAAATGGCCAGTTGTATTTCAGACCTCAGTGGGTTAATCCAACAAATCATGAAAAAATAGATTTAAATTTTTGTTCATGACAGTGCAGATTTCTGACATTTTGTGTAATTTAAGCATGTAACAATGTGATTATTTTCTAACAAAAAACAGTGTGAAACTTAAGTTAGACTTGTGTTTGTAAATCAACCGCCCCATGTTGTGTAGGTTTCTGGTTTTTATACTTATTGGGCTACATATTTATTTATTATACAGGCTATACAGTACATAACATCAAAACTCACATGTTTTATGTAACTAAAGTGTGTAATCATGTGGGCTACAGACAACAATTAAGTTATAGACTATATATGAAAAATGTGTATACTTACTGCATTTGAATCATTTAACCATATGTAACCACCTGCATATGTGTTTGGGGAAAAAAGGCTTTGATTTTGCCACCCCATTTGATTTCTTTGCCATCCTCATGCCCCCCTAAGAAAATTTCTCTAGATCTGCCCCTGCTACAGAGCAGTGCACCGTATCATGGCCAGAGGGCTGGCTAGCTGTGGCACATGGACTGGTAGAATTTGACTGCTTGGTCCTGGGGTCCTTTGCCAGATATAAAGGTACTGGATTTTTTGGACTATAAAGCACATTTACAATCCTTTAATTTTCTCAAAAATCAAGATATAAAAATATAATCCGGACCTCGAATCGATTTTATGTGGTACATGGCGCTCAAAAAAAAAAAAAAATGAAACACAACGAGCCAGAAACCAAAACACAGGGAACAAAGTCCAAAACAACAGCACTGAGGCCCAGGAACAGTCCAAAAGCAAACAAACAAAAGAGCCCATGAAAGGAGCAGAGGCCCAAGCAACAGTCTCGAAAAAGTTCAGGGGGCCGACCCGGAGGCTGACGACACAACAGTCCAAACCCGGGCAGTTCAGGGGGGCGGCCCAGAGGCTGACGGCCCAAGAGCACAGAGAACAGTTCAGGAGGCTGGGCAGGTGGGAGGCACCGGCGGCGACGTAGCTCAGGGGGCCATCCATGATGGCAACGACGTCCAGTCATCGGCCGAACAGGACGTGCAGAACGAGCAGGCCGGACGGGACGTGCAGGACGAGCAGGAC
>NW_005187568.1:12125-12621 GCF_000239375.1 Pundamilia nyererei
GCAGGACAAGCAGGCCGGACGGGACGTGCAGGACGAGCAGGACAAGCAGGCCGGACGGGACGTGCAGGACGACCAGGACAAGCCGGACGGGACGTGCGGGACGACCAGGACAAGCCGGACGGGACGTGCGGGACGAGCGGGCCGGACAGGACCAGACGGCATGGGGACCTCAGGCGCAGACAAAGCTGAACACTCAGAGGCTGGACCGGGCGGAGCTGCAGAGGCTGAGGCTGGACCGGGCGGAGAGGCTGGACCGGGCGGAGAGGCTGAGGCTGGACCGGGCGGAGAGGCTGTCCTGGGGCGGCTGTGGGGAAGATGTAGTGAGTGAGAGAGCAAGCTCACCAGGCCTGACTTGCTCTCTCCAGGCAGTTATGGTGTTCCCCAACTCAGTGTCCTTAGCAAACTGGCTAAGCCAGGGGTTATATTGAATGATGGCCTCCACCGCACTCAGCCCAACTGCCATGGTCCTTAAATCCGGGGACTGGGCGATGCGGTC
>NW_005187568.1:24682-31662 GCF_000239375.1 Pundamilia nyererei
CAGGACTTTAATATCACCAACCATTCCCATTTTATTACGGTGTATCCATATAAATGGCCCACCCTGTATAATCTCTATAAATACACAGTCACAAATCATCTGCATCATAACCTCAACACCTTTGGGGTGGCTGTAGATCAGGTGGTAGAGCAGGTCAGCTACTAACCGGAAGGTTGGTCGTTCGATCTCAGTCTGCTCCAGTCTGTATGCCAAATATCCTTGGGCAAGATACTAACCACATTTTCCTCTCTGATGCATCCATCAGAGTGTGAATGTGTATGAATGTTAGATAGAGAGCACTTAACAGCTTAGAGAAGTGCTTCTGTGAATAGGAGTGATTGGGTGAATGAATTAGTTGTATAAAGCGTTTTGAGTGCTCAGAGTAGAAAAGCGCTATATAAGAACCAGTCCATTTACCATTTACCAAGACCTTGGTGGGATGCAAAAAAATGGATTTAAAGTAGGGATATCAACTCCATAAAATTACTTCAGAGAGAGAGTGAAGGTAAGACCTCAAGAAGATCAAAACAGGTTGATTAAAAGAAATCTATTGGATTAACATCAACTGCACATTATAAAGATATATTTAGTGAACATTAGTTATCTTAGTTATACTTGGTCAATTTTTATTTGGTAAATGTATATGGGTTTTATTTTGCTGTTTTAATATTTGAATTTGATGTCTCTGAAGGTTCACAGTCATCCAGGTCATTGTAGTCCAAATTGCTCAAGACTTGGAGTAATGGAGTAATCAGGAGTAATCAGGACCCTACACCAGACACCGGACAGAAAAATGTTCCCTCTAAGCCAGAATGGAAAAAACACACACATTTAAGGGAAGCTCTTAAAACATGTGGTTATCCTAATTGGGCTTTCATCAAATTAGCAAAGATGCACAGAAAAGATTAGACACCAACTAGGGAGGATCAGAACAACAAACACAACCACATTGTCATTCTCTATTTAGCCGGTTCATCAGAGAAACTCAGGAGAGTCTTCTCCAAGCACGACACCCCAGTGTACATCAGACCCAGCAACACATTCAGACAAAAACTGGTTCATCCCAAAAACAAAACTCTTAAACACAAGCTTAACAACGTAGTGTATGCTGCACAGTGTAGCGAGGAATGCCCAAACCTCTACACTGGACAGACCAAACAGCCACTTCATAAATGCATGGCACAACATAGAAGAGCCCCCTCTACAGAACAAGACTCAGCTGTACATCTGCATCTAAAGAACAAAGGTCACTCTTTCGAGGACGCCAATGTTCACATTTTGGACAGAGAAGACAGATGGTTTGAAAGAGGAGTGAAAGAAGCCATCTATGTCCACTGTGAACAACTGTCTTTGAACTGAGGCGGTGGCTTACGACACCAACTGTCTGCCATTTAATATCCAGTTTTGAGATCAGACACCTTAATGTCCACTCACATCTTGGGTCATTTGTTCTCAGTAAATCACATGATAAGCCATTTTCCCACCTTGGCTCGTGTGATTAGGTAGGGGATCAATAGGGGGTCCATGACCCTCTTAGGGGACACTCCCATGGGGCTTAAAATCTGGGACTCTCCACCAATTGCTCTCAGAACTAAAGAAGCTTCTCAGATGAGAGGTGAAACATCTTCAAGGGAACTTAAAGAAGTCAGATGCTTTTTTCCAAGCTTCTTAGATGTGAAATTGATAATAAATTCTTATGTTTACATAACATCTTGTTAAAAAGGAGTTTTTCCTTCCCATTGTCACTTTGGCTCATAGGTGATTGTCTGATTGCTGTGGTTTTTCTCTGCATTAATGTAGGGTCTTTACCTCACAATAAAAAGTGCCTTGAGGCAACTGAAAATGGAATGGAATTGAATAGCATTACATTTGTTTTTATAATAATAATTTTATTTATTATTGTTTTATCTATTATTATAACATCTAGTATATTTATAAGATTACTTCTACATCCTTTCTTTAGCTAGCTACAGAATTAATGTTATTTTTACCAGCTCGCTTAATTCCTCAAGTTGTGGATACCACAGTGGATCTACACATTTTATACCAGATCCTTACTGACACAGCCCTCCCATTTTTCCAGGCTTGAAATCAGCAGTACACCAGTAGCAGTACACTATTTTGTCATCGCCTGAAGCTGACTTTGTGTCTCCTCCTAGTCTCAAATCAAGTTCAAGTTCAAGTTCAAATTTTATTCGCCACATGCAGTGGCAGGTTGCCCTGCAGTGGAATGAACCCGCCCCCAACCTTACACACAGACATCACATGGGGATACAAGTCAGAGAACAGTTGCATTACAGAAAAAAAACTTAAATGTACACTACAATGGGAAAGTACAAGAGGAAAAAAAAAGAGACCGCTACTCATGCTGGGCTATAGGAGGACAGCATGAGAACAGGAAACAACAAAACTCCTCTGCACAGAAAGCACGTAATTGTCCACAGTACAACATTATAGAGCACGTGACCAGCAACAGGGTTGGGTAGGGGATGAGGAGTAATCCCAGGCAACACAGCAGCCATCCTGCCACTGCGCCGACTCTCCAGCGCGGGCCCAGACCCGCCTCGTGTTCCCAGAAGGCAACAAGCATCGAAGGCATTGGAAGGGAAGGGGGAGATGTGTGAGTGCTTATCAGTGTAAATGTATGTGTGTGCGTGTCCATAGTTTAGCTGAGACAGTGTCCTTCGCCCTATCAGGCTAAGTAAACAGTCTTCCAGCCAACCCAGGTGGCCTTGCATAGAGTGGGAAGAACAGTCAACACACAGTCGTTATCAGGGAGTTCTTGTTCGGCTCCAACCTTGAGCCCACAGCTGGCGCCGAGGGGATATCTGCATTATGATGTTGTTGATTTTTCTTTTATGTGAGCAGCTCATGAGAATTTCAAAGCTGGTCTTTAACACTCCGACACTGGTCTCTCAATCTCCCGTTGGAGAACCACGAGCTTCCCCATGATGTTATCAAACTTGCGTTCCGTGGTGTTGCCATTCTTGTGCTCAGAGAGCCGATTCTGAGAACTCACGACTGCAGTGAGCTGTTCCACGATGTAATCCAACTTTCGCTTAGAGGTGTTATTCTGAGCGAGCCCCTCCAAGATGTAATCCAGAAGTCGTGCCTCGTCCCATCGTTTCAATCCCAGCGGGCAGCCTGGGGGGGGGGGGTTTGAACAACCGGTTCTGCTTTCTTGATTCTCCGATAAGCCAGGGCCAAGCCAGATCCAATCAGCAAGAACCTTGTTATCATGGTTCCGAATAGTAGATATCTTCGACAGTCCCGCCAGGCACACGATCCTCCATTTCTGCCACCTGTCCATCATGTATCCGGCAGGGAAGGTCCCTCCAGGGCACTCGGGCTCTCCCGAGCCCAGACTTCTCGTTGAGAAAAGGGTGTCAATAACATTCAGGAATCATTTGACTGTAAGGTGACTTTGCTAACGACTATACCATCAAACCGGTTGGGGTTTTAACTATATCTACTGCTGCCATTCTCTAACCTGGGCAGCTCACCTGGAACTAATCCGTGTCAATCATCAGAGGGCATTTATGACCAGCACCTTGCTTTCTGTGTCCTTTAGCTACTTTGAAACACCGCTGCTCCATACTCACCAGAACTCACCTTTTGGATACTGGTCACAGCCCTCACCAGATTGACGCCATATTCCAGGAAGAATATATCTGTGAAGGTTCTCAGTCATCCAGGACATCGTAGTCTAAGGAGCTTGGAAAGAAAAGCGGGTTCTAGGGTCAAATGGTGGAGAGTCCCAGATTTAAGCTCTGTGGGAGTAACCCACCGAAAGGGACAATGGACCCCCTAATGATCTTCTACCTAATCCCATGAGCCAAGGTGTGAAAATGGGTGTAGGTCACAATCAGCCAAGGTTTTGGCTCGGCTACACAAGAAAATACTCGCCACGCTCACCTGCCTGCCCTACTGCCACCGGAGCTTACCATTAGGGCTGGGTATCATCACTGATTTCTAGAATTGATTCGATTCCGATTCACAAGGTCCTGAATCGATTCGATCCACGATTCGATTCAATTCGATTCGATTTGAATCTGGGAAATTTTGCCTCAGACAGTCAGAAATATTATAATTCAGATCAGTACATTTACATATTTTTTTATCTATAAAAAGGAAGCTGACACTTTCCAGACTTTATCAAAGGTGTAAGCATCACAGCAGATGCCTTTGTATCAAAGCAGCTGAAGATAAAACACAGAAAAACATGAAGGTGATTTTCCTGGCCTGGGATTTTATAAAAATATTCTGCAGTAGATCACAAACGAAAGAAAACCATTAATCAACTTATGAACATTGCCTCTGAAGTTACAACGGTTTTATTAGAGACACGGCTGAGCGTTTTGCATCTTGTATAATTTTAAAAAGGTTAAATTTTTTTCAGAAGCCTATTGAAAAGCAGAAATTAGGTTTTCTTTTCGGAAGTAAGTAAAAGAAAGAAAAAAAAACCTCGGCCGACAGCGCTGTAAATAACGGTAGTCTTGTGCGTAACAAGCAAGCGAATAATGCAGAAAACAGATTTCGGGGATAGACGGGAAACTGTTCTTGAAGTACCATCAGAAAAAGAGAGAGCTGTGCATGAAGTGTGATTTTATTGTGGTGGAAGCAAAACAGCAAAAGTAAGAGGGAGTCCATGACGATGTTTATGTGAAGCTTAGTTTCGATCTTCTTTTGCTGCTGATTCGGTCAATATTGTTTGGAGAGAGATAAAACTAACAGATTTAGAATCAGCGCAAAAAGGGTGTAAACATAAAGCACGGACCCGCCAAAACATCAGAATCAGCGAGCTGTCGGCTTTCAGCCCCGACCGTGTCCATGCCGTCGGGTGAGAAAGGTGACATCTCACTGATTCTGATCCGCGGGTCCGCGCTTTGTGTTTACGTCTTTGTGCAGAAGCAGTGTACCTGCTCTCATTTACTGTTTTAAATGTTTGGTGGTTGTCAAAATTTTGTGACATTTCACCTGAGATTCTGGAATTTTGGGCAAAATAAATTTATATAAAAAAATCGATTCAGGATTTTAATGAATTGATATCACGTTATCCAAGCCAGAATCGATTTTAATCGATGAATCGATTATTAAAACCCACCCCTACTTACCATGAGCCCTAAAATTCAGGTCAGCCCGTCTTTGTTACTTTCAACTTGACAATCGAATCTCTGCCTCCCGCTCCAAGCCTAGTACTCCACCTGCAAAAAGTAAGCCACGTAAAAGATCTCAAATACCAACGTTATCCCTGGACCAGCCTGTGCACCCACTAACTACCTTTTCTGCTCTCCTCATTGGGGTGGTGACCACCTTGCCACCAGCCTCACCTCATGTTTACTACCCTAGGCTCCCACACTAGATTCCCTTATCACAAATTCCACGCCAAGTATCACGTTGTATGTAAGTGCCACAGCAGGTTTTCTTTCTTCTAAACACAAAGCGCAGACCCGCCGACGGATCAGAATCAGTGAGATGTCGCCTTTCTCACACGACGGCACGGACATGGTCGGGGCTGAAAGCCGACAGCTCACTGATTCCGAAGTTTTGGCGGGTCCGCGTTTTGTGTTTACGCCCTTTTTGCGCTGATTCTAAAGCTGTTAGTTTTATCTCTCTCCAAACATTATTGACCGAACCAGCAACAAAAGAAGATCCAAACTACTCTTCACAAAAACATCGTCATGAATTCCCTCTGACTTTTGCTGTTTTGCTTCCACCACACTTCATGCACAGCTCTCTCTCTCTCTTTCTCTCAGTGTTAGGGATGGGTATCGAAAACCAGTTCTTGTTGAGAACCGGTTCCCACTGTTTCAATTCCTTGGAATTGTTTGCCATTTTTGCAAATGATTCCCTTATCAATTCCAGTCACCCCGAATGACGTCACCACGTTGCGGAGCGTCATTTACCTGGCAGGAAACATGGCGGCTCAAACGCTAAAAAGTTTGGTTATACTTTACAAGAACGGATGACAACTTGCAATACTTGCAAAGTTGATATTTCATTTAAGGGAGGAAACACTACGAATATGCAAAAGCATTTGTTCACAAAACACGCGATAACCTTAAATCAATGTCGTGTTTTTAATTCCGCTCCGGACTCATGAATCTCAACCCAGCAGCAGCGGTAACGTTTGTACGTCCTCTCCCGTTAATGCAATCAACTAACAGTGCATATTATGTTAGCGCAATCTGCCTTATTACAAAACCTGCCATTACTGTGCGCTGCATTTAGGTGACCATGATGAGAGAGACAGAGTCTGGCTGGCGCTCGCTGGCAGTTGTCGCTGCAGTCTACCGGTAGCGTCTCCTTTCAGGCCAGGATAAACGAATGTCTCCGAGCAGTGACTACGTTTGTGGTAAAAGGCTTGCACCCATTTGCCACAGCAGATGCCCTCGATTTTCGGGCCATAGGCTGTGGATCTCTTAAGATCTCACTGTTGGGTTTGTAAGGCCATGCTACTCCTAAAGTTCTATCTTGTTCAAATAGAAGATATAAAACAAAGTTCTAAGCTAATCGACCTTAGTGTTCTCCTTTTTTAAAAAAAAGAATCGATAAAGAATCGAATCATTAAACAGAATCGAAAATGGAATCGGAATCGTGAAAATCTTATCAATACCATCCCTACTCAGTGTACTTCAAGAACAGTTTCCCATCTAAAATTTACAGCGCTGTCGGCCGCTGTTTTTTACTTACTTCTGAAAAGAAAACCTAATTTCTGCTTTTCAATAGGCTTCTGAACAAATTTAAACTTTTTAAAATTATGCAAAATGCAAAACGCTTAGCCGTGTCTCTAATAAAAACTCTGTAACTTCAGAGGTAATGTTCATATGTTGATTAATGGTTTTCTTTCGTTTTTGATGTACTGCAGAATATTTTTATAAAATCCCAGGCCAGGAAAATCACCTTCATGTTTTTCTGTGTTTTATCTTCAGCTACTTTGACACAAAGGCATCTGCTGTGATGCTCACACCTTTGATAAA
>NW_005187568.1:32502-34438 GCF_000239375.1 Pundamilia nyererei
TTGCCCTGGTGCAGGTGTGTCGCAGCCGTCATGTCAGTGGAAGAATCCGCGAGTTCCTCTGTAAATTTCACATTCCCGTGGCAGCGTAGACTACTCGGTGCTTGTGCGGAAGTTTAGGGTTTTTTTTCGCTACAAAGAGAAGTTTTCTTCGAACAGCGGATGCTAATGTTTTTGTCACTTTTTATGGAATCAAACTCAAAGTAAGGTCAGTACTTCCACGCTTTAAGAAATTTGTTTAACATTTAAACCTATTTTCTGCACAATTCCAGCACATAAAATAAAATAGGTGGTGCTGCAGCGGTCAGTGGAAGAATCCACGAGTTTCTCTGTGAATTTCCCATTCCGTGGCAGCGTACTGTTGGTGCTTTTGCGGAAGTTTAGGGAGGTTTTTTGTTGTAAAAAGAAGTTTTCTTCCCACGCACTGTACAGTGGACACTAATGTTTTTGTCGCTTTTTACGGAATCAAACTCAAAGTAAGGTCAGTACTTCCACGCTTTAAACGCTGCACGGTCATGTTCTCTCCAGCACCCAATCCATTGTTCATCTGCACACAGCTGTTGCCACGAATGTCGCACTCGCTTACGTCATTGTCATAAGACACTCTAACAAAAAAATCACGGTTTTAGTAATGTAGTAACGCAGCGTGCTCACGGGAAAGTAACAGTAATCTAATTACCTTTTTTGCAATAGTAATCTCTTACTTTACTCGTTACTTGAAAAAAGTAATCGGATTACAGTAACGCATTACTTGTAACGCGTTACTGCCCATCTCTGGTCATGAATAATTTTTTCTCTAAAAAAATTATATATTTATTCATGAAGAAATTCGTGGAGTAATTCCTAGTTAAAGTTAAAGGAATTCTTGGCTTAACAGAGCACTGACCTTTGGTCAGCGTGGATACAGCGCTAAAAAGTACAAGTCAAGGTACAATATTCAACTTGTACCCTGCAGTGCACATAGTTACTCACTTGATCTCCAGCAGAGTAGGTGGATGTTTATAATGTGATCCTGTGGTTGCTTTGACCTCTCAGAGAAATAAGTTGCATTCCTGCATTGTCACATTACTCCTCTATAACCCCAATGCAGATCTGTAAATGGTGATAACCACAATGAGCTCTGATGCATAGGTCTGTCTTATAATTAAAGGACCCATAAGTTTATCTCTTTGCTGTTAATGTAGGGTGCGACACTTAACAACAGACAGCCTTGACTTACCTTCTGCGGGCCTGTGGCAAGAATCCAAATCAGGATATTGACTTTGGGGTATTAAAAAAGGCTATATTAAGTCATGTGATATTGCAGAGAAACTAGCTGATGACACTGAGCTTATTCAGAGCCACTGCAGATCAATTGTGCAGCTCAGACACAGACAAGATCCATCATATGCAGTTATAATCCTGTTGACAGTGCCAGACAAGATCCTACGCTTTTTGTCTGTTCTTACACATGACATGTTTCCTAATAGAAATAAGAAAGCATAGTGGAGTGAGCTTTGTGTTGCATGTATAGTGAACTTGTTGCACCGTAAACTACCATGCATGAGACACACAGTCACAATCAGTGTTTGTCAAAGACTACAAATTGATTGGAACCTGCATCGAAGTTATTTCTAAGTGATAATTCACAGTTAATGTTGATCAGCTAATTGCTGAATCTGACTGTTGGATCAATCCTGTCATGCTGTGTTTATTTTGCGCTCTGGAACTAAACTCAGAGACTCAGAACAAGTTTTAATTGAATCCTAATTGTTGTTATTTTTAAATGTTACAATTGTCAGCTCACCAAAGTCAGATGGCAAAAATTAAATATATCGAACTGCCTACACTTTTGTGCATACACTCTAAATACCCTTGATAGCTGATTTTTAACCCTAGCCTCAAGCTGTCGAAAAACAACTTGATCTTTCTTGATCTTTTTAAAAAGAAGTAAAATTTT
>NW_005187568.1:36522-37670 GCF_000239375.1 Pundamilia nyererei
GTTGTTTTTGTCTGCTTCCACTTGTCTTTGCACTAGGATGATGTCGGCGTAAATGTGCAGTCATATTCGTTGTGTTCCCACTAGTGCTGTCAGCGTTAATTTCGTTAAAATGACATTAACGCCATAACACAGCAAATCTCTGTTAACGAGTTACCACGGATCGCCCCGTGCGTGGGGCTGGATGGCGTCAACACGTTAACAAGCTAACTGTGCTAACGCACTAGTTCCCACAAATTGAGCATTGCGTGGCACATCCGACAGACTGTTTTACTTTTGTGCATGACGCGCTTACCATCAGGGTCAGCTCTGAATGAGGGTGGGGGAGGTTCAATTTCGGGTAGCGTTGAGGCAGTTGCCATGTTGCAACGAGCTTAGCTTCTGTCTTGCTAGCTTGCGCTGCGCTCTGTGGATCTGCACTCCAAATTTTGTATTGTTCGATACATATGCGTACCGAACCGAAAGCACTGTATCGAACAGTTCAATATTGATACAAGTATAATTTTCAATAGAAGTGGATATCCATGCATCTATTTTCTGCTATTATCTGGTTCCAAATCCCAAGGGCAGCAGCCTAAGCAGACATCCCAAGGTCTATTGTTTCACAGTCACCTCAATCAGCTCTTAGGCACAAATAAACCATTCCCTAACAAGCTGAGAGACATAATATGTTATTCATTGTAATGTTAACTTATTTATTTGTTCCCCAAAACTTGGAAGACCTCATTGCAAAAAATGCAAAAAGAATTACATATTCTTATCTCGTAGTGTTAGGGCTAACACTTTGACCCCTAACATGAATTTAAGCAATTCTTTAAGTGAAGAGATGAACAACATGATAACTCTTTTTGCTGCCTTTTTGACTTTTAATTTATGGATATATAAAGAATATCAAAAATATCACTATGTGAGATTATATAATTTTAATGCTGTCCTCCAGCCCAGATTGACTATGTGCACGTTAGCATATGCTACTTCCGGTGCGGAAACTCCTGTGGGGAGCTTTGTTTCTGGTGTCCTGGTATCCTGGTTTACGGTCCAAAACAAGTTAAGCAAATGAATGAATCAAGCACCGATTTACATTTCTATAGATGTCTTGGGCATTTACCCAATATATCTATAAATGATGTTCATCGACTTGTTGATATTTT
>NW_005187568.1:38809-50302 GCF_000239375.1 Pundamilia nyererei
CCCCCCCCAACTTTGCTTAGAAATTAGATGCATCATCTCTTTGTGATGTGTGTCTAGTTGGCATTTTTCCTCTCTTTTTTGGCTTCACTGATAAGCTCCAAAAACTTGCTGGCAAGAATCTGATTTTCTTGTCAAAGAACAATTACATTTGCCCAAACCCAACATTGGCATTACTAAGAACTGAGTTTGAAAATATTTACTTGACCTTATCATCAGTAGTTTTAATAAATAGATAACAGAGATAACGAGTAAAGAGTTTTTTTTCTCCTGTGCTTAGGGGCTATCTCAAACTGAGAGCTGTCATTTTTGAGCTTCTTGTGCTTTTATGCGGCCTCTGCTTTTGTTGCTAAGTATTCATTGTTGTCAAGTGTATTTTTTTTTTTGGTCCCCATCTTTTCTGCTTTGCACTTCACAGAGTTCATCTGCTATTGTCAACAGCTATTTTTTCTTGGAGGCTATTGACAACAATTCCAATGACTCAGTTTCTACAGTTTGTTTCAAACTAACAACCACACGCAAAGCTTTGAACAGCTCAGTTTTTCAAGTAAACTCTCAAATGAAATCCAGGGTTAAGCCTGGCTGCAAAAAAGCGAACAAACAAAAAAAGACCAGGTAAAGCACTATAAATCTTTAGTTTGGCGGTGTGGTTTCTTCAGGTCTGAAAGTTTCTGTTTCTATAGTTTCTGTTTCTATAATTTTTTGTAGTTTATATAGTTTTTTCCATTTTTTACACATTCTCAAGTTTCTTGTGTGTCAGTGTCTTTTTGTATTTAGTCATTTTGTTTGCTTTCCGTTAGCTATTGGTTGGTAACTCTTTTTTTTTTTTCCTCCCACTTTTTGTCCCATTTGGTTCTTTAGCCATCAGAATTGTTGTCTGAAGACCAACAAGGATACCCAATGGATTTACTTTGCCAAATGGATCATCACGGCCTTGCCATATTGGTCCATTTGATCAACCTTTGTTGTTATTATTTATTTTATTTATTATCAGTTGTTACAGATGGGACAGACATGACTGAGGGATAGGAAAGGGAGAAAGAAAGATTAGGGAAAAGAAAAACAGAAGGGAAGACAGACAGTGAGAAAGGGCACTTAAAAAGAGAAAGAAGAGAAAAACAATCTCCTGGATCACCTGTTGAGAGAAAAAGAAGAGAAAACAAGCAAAAAAAAAAAAAAAGCAACATACTAAACACAAGACCATCACGTTAATCTAGCTAAGTGTAAACAGCAGTAAATACTAAAGATTGAATGTTGTTGTGAAGCACGTAGGACCGACAGCGCACAACGTGCTTGGAAATAGCAGCCAATAAAGGTGTAGTTTATGTCTATGAACAGTGAACACCTGTGTGCACACCTGTGTGGATCAGCGCGCTTGTATTCAAAAGGTTTCCCCATGTAATGGTCTGCTAGAGGATGTAGAAAGCCGTAGCCCTGTCCCCCAGGGCATGAAGCAGGCATGGAGGAGATCCAGGCTCCAGACATCCAGAGGCCCCAGAGTGCGAGAGCCCAAGGAGGACCACCGGAGGGGCATCCATGCCACCCTCCTGGGAAGAGCTGAGGAGAGCCCCAGATGAGGGGTCACCCAGTAGCCACGGAGCAGAAGCCAGAGGGGGCTGCAGTGGCGTGCTGCCGGCAGACTGTGCCAGAGAGAAACGAGCCACGGGGCCGGAGGCCCAAGGGCCCCCTTTGCCCCGGAAGAGGCCTGACCGAGCAACAGGCACCAGGCCCCGCCAAGTAGTCACTGGGAGTGGACTGGTACATACCTGAGCGCCCAGCCCCGGACACCAAGAACCACCAACGCACCGACCCCTGAGGGCATCAGTTACCGGCAGGGAGTGTGGTGAGGGGAGATAAGCCTTTGGAGGGCCTGGGAGTTCCCAGAGAGGTGGAGTGTAAGACCCGACCTGACATATAAACACAGACAAACAGGCACACACACACAGAAAGATGCATTCCCACCCTCATGCACACATATACAAATACTCAGCACTCACCCAAGGGATAGACATACATTGACACTGTACACACAATCACACTCCCCAAACAAACTCTATACCCCGGGTCCACGTAGAGTTGGTAACTCTTATATTGATTTTTTGTGGTTACCAAAAGTGCTTTTGGTGTTGTCTATTGAGGCTTACTTTTTCTTGTTTTAGGTCACTTTATCACTTAGATGCTTAATAAAGAAAGAAAAAAAAGGGAAAATAAAAGAAGAAATAAACAAAAAAGACTTGCACTGCAAATGATTGCAACAAATGTAGATTTTCACTTGTGCTTAATTAACAGCAATTAAAAATATATGTATTTGCTGGCAGAAGAAAACAAGAGTATGTTTGCTATTGCACATCATGAAAATATTAAGATAAGTAAATATGAAGGAAGTACAAAGTTTAACTAAACACAACCAGCTAAGATATGATTAGATAAACCAACAGCTTCTGGATATTCCAAAGCTCTAAATTTTGAATTTGCATTGTCCAGTCTGGTTCTTGTGTAATCTGGTATACCTCAGCCTTTTCTGCCTGCTTTCCCTCCTTAAGAATAGCTTCTTGACAGCCACCCTTCCACAGAGACCATTTTTGATGATGCTTTGGTGAACAGTTGGTAGATCAACTGACATAGTATGTCAGGTGATTTTTTTCCCCTATTTCTTAAGGATATGACTTTTAGATATTGTTCAACTGCTGTAGAGAGTTTTAGTCCTGACACTTCTTTTGTCCTTGACTTGTCCAGGTTCCTCATATTTTTAAGGGAACTCAAGTGCACTGCACAGCATGCTGAAATACGCAAAGATTTCAGCTAATAGTTTTTTGGGAATCACGTGGTAGGTGCAAAATACTATTTCGGGCCTGTCAAACTATGTTATATTTGGGATTTTCATAGTATTTTATATATTTTTTTAAGATTTTTAAGAAAATACAACTTTAGTTTGAACTGCTCCCCCAGAAAATGAAAACAGCGGTGGAAAAGGTTGAGGTGAGGGTAAAGCAACATCTGTGTGGGTGTTTTTATTATAAGCCAGCGGGCATATCTGTCCTGTAGGAGGCAGAGCAGCTGCCCCAGAGAGGTGCACTGCCATCTGACACTCAGTGTTCATCCAAGTGTAGTAAGAAATCCCTTCCTGATTGGCAAAACCTTTAGCCAAGGTCATAGTGTGTGTGTTCCTGATGTGACCAATGAGTAATCATCCTTTTCAATTTTTTTTTTATTCTGGCTGGACAGCCAGCCAGTGCATGTTGGTAATCTTTATTTTAGTGTTGAGTTTAATCATTACAAATATCACTGTTGAATATCACCTTGGGAAATGTCAGTATATGAAAAAAATCAACCCGGCAAATGGTTGATGGACAGCGATGCGTGGGAGGCAGCCTTTACATGGCATGTCAGCTCAACTTCAATGAGCTAAGTGCAAGAATCCCAAAATATATATATATATTTTTTGTGAGTGATTTTTGAAGCACTATGTGTGAAACCATTAACACTTTTTCAGCACATTCGCTGCTTTACACAAGAGAATGAGATCACTGACCAGTCAAAGCTTGAGCATTTTAAATACTGCAACATCTGACATATAAAAAGAGTTGTGAGAACTACTGGACATGGAGGATGAAGTGATGGAAAAGATGATGCAGGACAAACTGGAAAAAAGCACTGGGAGTCAGAAACAATTGATGTAATGTATTTATCCCTATAAAAGTAACCATAAATAAATGAAGAAGGCTGGTCTCATGGCTCAACCATATTGTGTTTCAGGTACCATCCAGATATGTAAAAATGAGAATCAGAAAATAACTAAATGCTGTATACTTATGCTGCTGTGATCTCCAACTGGTGAACAGATTACAAACTTTTCATCCACTCCCTCTCTCTCCATATTTTGCATTCTAGACATATTTTCTTGAGGGCTTTGCAAAGTCAACTGTCTCACCAACATATACCCCTTCTATGAGCCTGTAATGGTATCACACCTGGCCTTGATATGGCAGTCATGCCCATAGACTGTATATAAAAGATAAACAACCAACAAGCCTCAACATTAGCATTTTGACTGCCTTTTTTTTTTTGCTTGTTTGCCATTTTACTTTCCATCAGATATAGAAGTGACCACATCTGAACAAAGTTGAAGTGCCATATTGTACATATTTGGTACCTATAGCAAGAGTTTTCATGATATCTATTTCAAGGCAATATCACATGTGGGTTGATGTTTACCCTTTTTGTATACTTTGCAGGGTTTCCTCCTGCAGAGGTTCAGTGGTTGTTACACCTCTCTACATCTCTCTCTCCTAGGAATGACACCTCCAGGTTTTGGTTTGTTTCTCCCTTCATGGTGCTGCCAACATTCAGGCATCCATGTCACGATTTTTACTTCTGACTCCTCACATATCCCATGTTTGTCATTTTACCTTTTGATTAGCAGCACAATCTGTTTTTAGTCCCTTCTTTGTCAGTGACTGTGTCCCAGCTTGTGACACCATGTACTTTGGCTATTTGAGAAATTTTGGAATTTTATTCAAATTTTATAGAAAAGCAGTGTGGGAGGAGATACATATTCTTTTGGGATTGTGTCAGGAAGGGCATCTGGTGTAAAATCTGCCAAATTTAACAAATGGCACAACCCCCTTGTGAATAAAGAAGTAGCCAAAATTCGCTTCTGGACACATCTGTACTACAGACATTTCAGTGTGTGTGCCAGTCACACACATGATTTCTTGTGCATGGAGAATAAGCAAAGCCAGTCTTTTTCACTTACAGGATATTGTAAAGATTTGGACTATCATGACTAATAATTTATTTGTGATCTGCTCCCTTTAACCAGTTTCTAGTGAGGTCACCTGTGACACTGAAAACTCTCTCTGCAAAAGCCTGAGAAGCTAGCATAGCCAGTAAGTCTAAGCCAAAGGTTTTAAGCTGTAATCAAAAAGAGACACTTTTCTTCAGCCAAAATTATTTTCATGTGTCAAAAGTAATGGGTTGTAAAAGGTCTTCCTTTTCCTTTCTGATCAGCCTCATGCTGCTTGTGTAAGTCCTTCACTTAGGCTTTGTGCTTCATTCTGAGAGAAACCTGAAGACTGGCTGTTTTGATGAGGATGGTGCTGCTTCTGCTTCTTGTCTATTGTCACCACAAAAATAGCATGAACTTTGAAGCAGTCAGTACTCTTTTTTGGTCCACAAGTCAGTCAGTCAGCAAAGTCCTGATCTTCAGGATTAGAAATCAGCACAAGGATGTTTTTTGAAGGATGGTCCAGGTTGAGTACTTTGGAGACAAGGAGGCAGTGAGATGGTTTTGGACATTTCCAAAGGAGGGATAGTGGGCACATTAGACAAAAATTACTAAACATGGAGCTACCAGGCAGGAGGAAAAGAGGAGAACTGAAGACTTGTTTCATGGATGTAATGGACATGAGTGTTGAGAGTTGGTGTGATAGTAGAAGATTCTAGAGATGGACCCCTAAAGGGAACAGCCAAAATATGCAGAAGATGATGATTTTGGTGCTTGGAAACAGAATAAATGACAAGGCGTGGATTTGAAGGAAAAAAGAAAGAAAAGAAAAAGAAGGGATAATAGTAGCTAGCCATTCTTTGCAACTCTAATACTGACCTAAAATCATCATGAACGCACTTACTGACATCAGCTTAAGCTTTTTTTCATATACAGCCTCCATTAAAAAAAGAGATTTTAAGGAATTTCCACATTGGCTTCATGTCTCAGACCTCGAAACGACATATGTCCATATCTTTACAGTCTATTCCCTGGTGTTCAGGGTGTTTAGTGTGCGCAGTTCTGCAAAACACAACTTAAGAGTAATTATTAATACATTAGTTGCAGTTAATTCAGAGGGTTCATGTGTGTTTATTATCATTTCAAGTAAGCCTCCCCAAGTTAAATTTAAAGTAAATACAAATGAACCTCCTGATCGGACTGCAAAGGTGACATGTCAGCTAAGCTATTTGAATTGGTCACTAGAGACATAAACCATTTTTACAATAGTACTCAAAGAGAAAGGTGTTTATTTCAAAAGCTGAATCCAGTTCAAAACAACATGATAAGAAACATTTGATGTTGGCCAGCCAGATGATTCACCCTGGTCCTGTGAGAACTCTACAAGTAGATACACCTCACAGCTGAACAATATTTTGTTTCTCCTCCTATTTGAAATCAGACAAACCTTTGATATGACCTGTGGTAAAGTGAAACCGTATCTGAAGAGCTTTCTGTAATAACATTTTTTTCCAGAATTGATTGAAACATTTCTTGAAGCTTTCTGCTGTTTTCTCAAAACATCTATCCATCCATCCATTTTCTTCCACTTCTCTGGGGCCGGTTGGTGGGGGCAGCAGCCTAAGCAGAGAAGCCCAGACCTCCCTCTCTCTGGCTACCTCCTCCAGCTTGTCCGAGGAAACACCAAGGTGTCTCTGCAGCTAGTCCTGGGTCTGCCCCAGGGCCTCCTCCCAGTGGGACATGCCCAGAACACCTCACCCAGGAGGCATCCTTGTCAGATGCCCAAACCACCTGTGCCAACACAAACACTGATTCAAAAATAGATTCACGACATTAAGACTGGGAATAGGATTTAGTGTGCATTTTCCTGAATCTCTATGATAGTCATGTTAGTCATGGCTAGCAACAATCATGAAAAGCAAACCTGTTTGCATTATGGGAATTTCCCCCTCACCATGTGTACATGGTTGGCAGAGGTACTGATGTGTAAACATTTGTGTCCAAATGACTGATGCAGTAACAAATGGAGTCCAGCTCTGAATCAACAGCTGAGCCAATCATGAATACCTTTAACTGGTAAACATGCTGTCTGCAGGGCCTCCCAAAGCACACCATCAAAAAGCTCTCCCAATCAATAGTTCACTGACACTGACACCATTTGCTTCCACACTCAAATGAGACAATCAATTTCTCATCCATTTGTGTTTATAAGTCTCATAAAATCTGGCCACTGTCAACTAGGTGTGGAATATTTAAGAGTTCATTTCCTCAAGCTGCTAGTGTACTGAGGCTAAGGAACAGTTGAAAGCCAGGAGGGACCAGTTTTGTAGAAAGGTCAGGTATCAGCTGCTCTGACCACACCAAATGCCAGCAAGACAATCTGATAATTTGCGACCCCAGGGTGAGGAGAAAATCAAAAGAAGCTAAATGCAGGATCTATTAAAGACCCAGAGCAAAATGTCAGACAAATATATGCCAGGGTGAAGTTAGATATCAGTCAGTGATCAGTGTCAGCATTCAGAAAGCACACACTTGTTCTATGGCAGCAGACTGCCGGGATACTTTTACTGTAATCTCTGTAATGCACCAACAAGCTATTTACTTAGCTGACAAAAAATAAAGATCAGCGATTTTATATTTTTATTTTAAAATTCCACGATACATTGAGGCACTTCATTTGACTGAGGTGATAAAAATATGCTTCGGAGAATTTTCATTGTTAAGCAATATGGAATGTTTAGAAAACAGACTACTGATTAAAATTCAAGAAAACTAATGTTATCTGTTCATCTCGGTGTCACATAGTTCATGATGACAGAATGTGAGATATTCTTGTTTTTTTTGGGAAACCAATTAAAACATGAGCTGAGAGGAATCACAGGCGAATAAATCATTTGAAAAATCCCATTAGAACAGACACAGAGGCCTCAGCTGTGTTTTTAAAAGCCAAAAGGGTCAAAGGGAAAAAAAATTAATAGGCTTCATAGGCAGCAATAAATAGACTGGGGGAAAGGTAGCTCTGATGGGAAATGAGTTTTAATAAAATGCACTCTGTTTTCTTCACAGTGGGGTAGACAGAATACAGAATATGGCAGTATCATCGACTCTCTTGGCTGGCAGGTACACAGCCTCGCTGAAACAATCTGCTCTGAGGCAAAGCACTAAAACAACCCAACCTTGCCACAAATGTGGCTTCCCTTGCTCTAGGTCGGATGATCCAATCACAAATATGAATAACCTCAGCACAAAAAGCAATTACCCTGCAGCCTAGACAAAGGGGCCAAGGCAGTGACACCACCAGGGCCAGAGTTGCAGCACCAGGCTGTCGCTGTCTGTGCTGCTGTACAATTTAATACTTTTTGCATTGCTATTTAATCACACAGAAACAGAGGCTTTTTTCCCCGGCATTCCCAATGATTCAAATAATAATCCACGATATTTTTCATAAAAATATCTGTTTTTATTGCCCCCTCTAGCCAAAGGTCCATTTCATGAAAGCTTTTACAGTTGGTACTGTAATCACCTGCTGTCAGAAATGCCTTCCCTGGGAAAATATGTAGTTGCACAAAGATGGGGTTTATCCAGAATAAACATGGCTGAACAGACCGCCATGTGTTTAACCAAGCTACAAAGTGACAGATGGGAAATACAGTGGAACAGCAATACAGCGGTGCTAGCAGCTCAGTGAAACTTCACTCAGGCACAGTTGTGAAAAATCAGGGAAATGTTAATATAATCGAGAACTGACAACATCCACTGTCTGGAATTGAGTTTTTAGTGAATGGGGAGCTAAGTAAAGTAAAATACCTTGATTAGAACATTACAGCACTGCAAACCACTATTTCAGCTATGAAGGGAGCTACTGTAGCAAAACTGTAGCAGAAGCCTCTTGATAGGCGTTAGCTGTTGTTTTTTTTATAAACACTGTGAAGTTTCCGTTTTACTTTCACTATCTTATCATCATTTGGAAGTGAGTGCATGATGGTATGTGTCCTATCCATGACTCTTAACTGATCGATCAGGGACGATGCTAACATTTCTTGCACATTAGTGTAAGAAAAAGTGTTGTTGCTTATTACAGTTAGGACATCTTAATCAATTCTTTAGTTAGTTTAGGAACTATAATAAAATGTTGCCCTTTGCCTTGAGGCAGGTGTAAATAATTATTCCAGCTCCATTCACCTGTTTTCCCAGAAGTGCAACCAACTTTAGCCAATAATCAGAAACTGGCTGCAAAAGTTGGCTCTTAATAGGACATGACGCAGCTCTCCTAGATCCTTGACTGTATTGCCCTATGATTATAGTGATAATGCAAAGACATTGCAGCTAACAGGTTCTGGGTTCACCTTCTTTAGGATGTTTGTTTGCCTAAACCAAACAAAACAGTTTAAGCAAAATTTTAAAAAAAATGTTCTCAGAGAAGACTTGCAGTCCAGCATCCTGTTTAAAGGTGGGTGATAATGGATAAGAGGACATTTCGTCAAGAACACACAAGACTCTCAGCTTAGTACTTAGTTGCCAGTGAACTCACTGTTTTTGCTTGTAATAAAATCCAGTGAACATGTGACTGTGCCTGGATCTTACAACAGAGTATTAGGGCCACATTAAGAAAAAAATGTGAGATTAAAGTGAAAATTTTGAGATTAAACTCAGAATAGTATTTTGAGAATACAGTCGAAATGTGCAGATTACGATTGTGAAACAACTGCCACGACTCCTATACCCTCTACAAAATTTCTTGTGGAGATGAGAGAGTGAATCAAATTGATCAGCTGTCCTATTATGTATGGTGATACAATATCCATCCTCTTTATTGCACGAGGGTGAAACCATCAGTATCCTTGCATTTGTCCACTGCCAGCCAACTCTTAAGTTTATGTGTTTTTCCTTCTGACCAGATGTAGTTTTCTACACAATCTTTTCAACATCCTTATACTTAGTACTGTACTCACTATTACTGTTCTTACTGTGTTTATGTGCTAAAAGAAACATAATTTCCTTGTAACTAAAATAGATTCTGAAGTACAATTTCACTAATTCATCTACACAAGCCATTTGGTAAAATAGAATTTTGACTTTAATGTTGAATCTTTGACTTTATTCTCAAAATGATCAATAATATTTTTCCTAATGAGCTTCTGAGAGAGAGAGACATTTATTTTAATGAATTCAGATATAATTATTGCAGATACAATATTAGGTACAGCAACATGTTAATATATATGTATTATATATATTTTAGTATTTCAGGTAATCAAGCTAAAGTGTATTGGGATTTCCATACAGCTACATATCTTTATAAAGAATATCTGTGGGGGAAAAATTATTTTGGTTTTTTTTGTGTGTGTAAACGAAAATATACAATTTCAGTGTGCCATGGTCCAAATATTTTAGCCACATATGGCCCACAGGCCTCTATCTGCATGTACAGCTCTGGAGGATTAGAATACTTGAAGAACATTTCACAGTATCCATCCAGTACTTGTTGAGTTATTTCACTCTGAATTTAAAATGTCAGCCCAATGAATGGCACCCAAGGAAATGTCACTTAGATTTACCTTCTGGGCCATGCACACCTGTGCGTAATACATTCAAAAGTAGTTAAGATATTTCACTCTAGAGTCACAGTGGTGGACTAAACCAGACTTTGACAAAAGCAAGAGAAAATCCTTCACTATTTCAAGCAAACTACTGTGGGTAAAAAAATGAAGCGACCATGCACAGTCCTGAAAAATATTTTCCACTGTTCCAAGGAAATACATGACATATTAGTGACATTTCATCCATCCAACTATTTTTTCTAAATATAACACCCCAAATGCAAATCAGGAAGCTGAGTTTATAATCACAGAGCACTTGAGTGTGACCATTTGGTGGGTGTGCTTGGCCACAGAAGGAAAGTCAATGTAAAACCTTTCCAGTAAAAGTGAATGTAAATCTTAGACTTAATTAAAAGGAGCTCAATTTACTGCTCTTATCTTAGGTAATCATGTTAACCAATAGGGGTGCTAAAAACCCATTAGGGGTATGGATTTTAATTAGTACCCTTGCAGATGTAACATAAAATACCCCTCCTCAAGCAGGAATCCTTTACTAATGGGAATATCCAGGCTGTGTGGGTTTGTGGAAAGATAAATGTTTGCTATTCTTTCTATGTCAGTCGGTGCTTTCCTTTTGGACATTATGTTCTAAGCTGTAAATTAAGTATATTGTTACCCCTTAAAATACTGCAATTTGGAAGAAAGAATTTTAAATCAAGTGTAAATAAAGTTCATCATTAATAAATGCTTGCTAGTTTTTAGCATCTTCTTACTTTAGTTAAATTTAACTATCTGAATTTTGTCCTGTATGAGTACTTGCAGTACCACTACCAGTTTTCCTGAGGTACACATTAAGGTTGATATGAAACGGTCAGGCAGAAATCAGGTGAAAATGCAGCTGGTAGAGTTAAGTGCAGGTGATAGTATCCATAAAGTCTTCCAGGAGTAAACAGCCATCTATCCAATACTGTGCTTCAGGTGTGTGTACACAACCATGAACAGCAATAATCGATTGTTCGAGCTGTTGCGGACAGCATAAAATCCAAATGATACAAATAAAACCAAGTGGGGTTGGCTGGAATCCGGCCTGTAGTGGCAGGATGAGGAGGAGGAAACATTTTGCTGCAGGCCTGCACTGCACGGTGCGAATGCACGAAAGCAGCAGGGACGTGCAGAGAGGTTTAAAGGGGCGGGTGCTCAAAGGTAAAAAGGGGCACATTGAACCAGGCT
>NW_005187568.1:51603-52997 GCF_000239375.1 Pundamilia nyererei
TTTAGCAAAACTATGATTAATAGTTAAATATTATTGTTGAGGGGCACAGACAGGACTCCGCACGCACACACACATAAAAAAATAAAAAAATAAATTATATTTTTTTAAAAGTTGCCTCAACAAAAGGGCACTTTGGGCACTCATCAGGAAAGGGGCGGGTGCTCAAGCCCCTCTCCCCCCCCCCCCTGCACGTCCCTGGAAAGCAGGGAAGTAAACTGTCAAGGGCTTGACACTTTCGAGATGAGATCCTGTAGATGAAAATATGGCATAAGAAAACTGACAAAAATCAAATGAAACAAAGTTTGTGCCGGCCTTATTTGCATATTCTTTGATCATTTCAGGAATAACCAGGAATGCTGCAGAATTTTTAGCATAAAGGCTCTCCCCAGTGTGCAGGCGCTTCCCATACTCCACTGTACACAGAAAGAGGGTTCCTGAGCTGGGTTTCTAAGCTTTCACGCCTATTCACAAAGGACCAGTGTAACATAGTTAGCTTTTGAACAATAATGAACCACCCTTTCATTATTAATCTATGTGCTGATAGCGAAACTCACTGAAATCTCCAGTGTCCTTGTGTAAATTCAGGGGTAAAAGGCAAGTTAAATGGAGCATAGTTCAAATTAATTCCACAAGAAATCTAAAATTCTTAAGGCAATATGAATATTTCTGGATCATAAAACCAGTGTTAATAATGGGTAATGTGTTTTAAAACATCTACTTATTAATATATCAGACAACTTGCTCATAGTTCCTCCTAACTTAAATTTGTCATGCTAAACAGCAATAACATTTGAAAAATTGAGAACTAATTTGTATACTTTAAGTAATAATTACATTAACATAGAAATATAGAGTTTTAGTCTTTATTAGTTTTATTAAAAGATAAACAAAAATAAACAACATTTGGGATGTCTGTGTGAGTCAGCTGTCTTCACTATGTGTTGTGTTTTTATTATAATACCTATTAAGACTTTCCTAAATATTTCCCCTGAAAAATACCCTCCATTTATCAATAATAATTAAGAAAACAAGAACTAATACTTAAACAAATGCAAACTGTTTAAAATACTGAGTTCAAAATGAAGTGAGCAAACCTACTGCAGCAAAGAACATGCCTTATTCACCCAAGGACCTTTTCCCAAATCTAAATGCTTACTATTTAACATTCACAGATATTTACACTGTAATGTATGAGCCAGGAGCAATTTTTTATTTTTATTTAAAATAAAAACACACACACACACACACACACACACACACATATATATATATATATATTAGGGGTGCAACGATATTCGTATCGATATTGAACCGTTCGATACAGTGCTTTCGGTTCGGTACGCATATGTATCGAACAATACAATTAAAAAAAAAAAAATTTTAATTTTTTTTTT
>NW_005187568.1:61684-72710 GCF_000239375.1 Pundamilia nyererei
TATATATACATATATATATATATAGCCCTCAAATTGCTGTGTTAAGTACTTTTTAAAAACAAAAAATAGCCATATGGCATGCTTGCAATTGTCTCATTCCACTCCAGTGGACCTCTGGAAAACACACTAAAACATTTCACCCTTTACCCTTCATGGGATTCTCCTCCTCCTCTTATCCTACCCAGGAAAAAGATCAATTGAATAGAAGTTAAAAAGGCGATTTTGCCAGACCTCTGAACAACAATGAGATTTGGCTGAAAAGTGAAAGGTTGAGAAGATGTAAAGAACAGAGACATCGTTTTACTTGTTGAAGACTGAATGCTGAAAATATTTTTTTATTGATTAGAAATGTAAAATAAGCTATCCTAAATGTCCTCTCTAAATTTGTTTAAAAAAATTAAAAGGCTGTCACTGCTATCCATTATTTAAGCACTCCTCTAAATAAGTATCAGTATCTTCTAACAAACAGAGACAAATTATTGAAAATCCTTACATCTCACTGCCACGAACTCCACTAAGAGCGATCCCTGCAGACCTGCATTTGAACTTAGACCATTTTTGCTGAGAACTGACATAGCACACACTGCACCACTGTGCCCAATAATATAGGACCAATGAGGCAAATGTAAACCACTAAACAGTCTGGTCTATTAATTCATGGGGTTGCTGTGATTCAGCAGATAGAGCCCCACTAAACAGGATGTCAGATAGGCGTGCAGATGATGTCTATATTGGGTCCACTGGTCCATCACAAATTCAGGAAATCTAAACGATGCCCAAATTAGGGCCACAATTTGGACGTCCAAAAATGATCCAACTTGGACGCCAATATGACATTCAACATTTGACCTTTGGACTGGGTAATGGACGTCTATGAGAGGTGCAGGAAATTTACATGATTAATAAATTTATATTTATTAATTACAAATATCAACATTGGTAATATCAACATGATAAATATTATTACAGATTATTTATAAACAAACACAATGTATTATGTGTTAGCCAACTGATTTATTCAGTGCATGTGGGGTTTTTGTTGTTATGTTACATTTTACTGTTTTTCTTAAACTGTTTTTTCAATTTCAACTAATCAAATTATTTGTCCAATCCAGATTAAAACTGTCATTTATTATAATGAATATTAAAAACATTGAAATCCATGTTAAAATATAAAATAATAATGGTTAAAGTATTTAGAAAAATTTGGAATTCCTTTTTAAATTAGTGCAATGTGCTTAAGAAGTTAAATTTTTTACAAGTATCCTGCTTTATTGTGAAGAGCTATGTAAGAAAAAGTGAATGTGGTTGTGATTGGTAGCAGGACTGAGAGAAGTTGCGTATGAGAAGTTTGTGCAAGTGTGTGTGTATGAACTGGACTGTCTGCTCGACAGTCTTTGTTGATGCACACATTTTGCAAACTGCCTGTGGGACACATCTGCTCCATATCCACCATGACACTGTAGAGTCAAGAGCATGTGCCATCTTGGAGATGTCTGCTGATTCCTCCACACATAAGTGTTTTTATACAAAAACCATATGCTCCCTGTGGAAACATGGCACTACAGAGTCTATGGGATCATAATAAAAACAACGTCTAAAATAAGTCAAAGTTTGACATTGAAAGACGTACACAACAACCATATTTGGACTATAAAGAGCTTGTACACGGAGGTCCTACAGACTTCAACATTAGACATTTCATAGACATTGAAAAAAGACGTCGCCCAGTGTTACAAAACAAACCCTTCCGTGGACTGCACGTCCAAAAATGACTTGTAAAAGACGTCACTCCGAAGTCACTTTACACAGTGGGGCAGGCTACAGTTGTAACTGGAAAGCTGGTAGTTCATTCCCTGGCTGCACCAGTCTCCATGCTAAAGTGTCCTTGAGCAGAATACACCTCAATTCATTCATTGGAGTGTAAATGTTATAAAGAAAGCAATTAGACATAGAAAAAAGTGCCTGTGTGAATGATTAAATGAGGCACAGTAAGCAATACTATTTGCCCGATAATCCTATTAAAAATTATTGAAAAGGCACTAAGAGCACAAACATGCCAGAAGGCTCCAGCTCTGAGACTTTAATTAGCCTAGGTGAGGCCTAGCAGACAGAATCAATTGCCTGGACATCTGTCTATCAAAGTGCCATGACCAAAGCGTAGTATTCAGCTGAATTTAAAAACAAAATGCTTGAAAGGAGAAAACTATCCGAAGAGTGCAAAACCATATTTTGCACCAAGTTTAAAACATGTTTTTAATGCTGTGAAGTCTATGAGCACTGACTTGATTTGCAGCCTGCCTTAATTTGCAGTGGAAGTTTAAGGACCTGAAGCTTTTGGCAGATTTTTAGTTCAGTTAGCTCAATTTTCAGGTCGCTACTTTATATTTGTGTCAATAGAAAGTTGTCAGTAAGCACAGGCAACAACTTATAATGCTAACTATAAAATTACATTTTCCTGGATGGCCTACAATTCCACAATACACAAAGTGTCTCTATTGTTTTGGTGAGTCCTCACTTCTATCATCAACACATGATAAAGAGTCTCTGAAAGCTTTTGTTAAACATGGTTTTTCGAGCTGGGCTAAAGCACTTGAACAATTCAGATCACATCAAATGGGTTTGATGAATGGAGGGAAAACAGATGCAGACTCCAATCCGATGCCGTTTTTAAACTTGGATGCTAAAGATATACCAGAGTTCCAATCGTGGCTGGTTTATGAGGAGAGTAAGTGGCTATCTCATGATATCATCGACAAGATGACTGAAATGAAGGCCCATGATGTGCTGAGAATGCTAAGCTAAGAAATAAAGTCTGCTGAGGTTTTCTTTTTGATTCTGGATCAGACAGCTGATATATCAAAGAACAGATACAATACCTGTTTACTTGCATTTTGTGACTGAGCCAGAAGAGTATGTAGCAGCTGGAGTCTAGAGCACACTATATCCATTAATTAATATTATGATTTTAGTTGAGCATGATGTTGCTGAGAATATTTTCACCCGTCGCAACTTCATGTCAGTTATATGTAGAGATGGGCAGTAACGCGTTACAAGTAACGCATTACTCTAATCAGATTACTTTTTTCAAGTAACGAGTAAAGTAAGGGATTACTATTGCAAAAAAGGTCATTCGATTACTGTTACTTTCCCGTAAGCACGCTGCGTTACTGCGTTACTAAAACCGTGATTTTTTTGCGAGAGTGTCTCATGACAATGACGTAAGCGAGTGCGACATTCGTGGCAACAGCTGTGTGCAGATTAACAATGGATAATATATCGAGTGCGGGAGAGCATATGACTGTGCAGCGTTTAAAGCGTGGAAGTACTGACCTTACTTTGAGTTTGATTCCGTAAAAAGCGACAAAAACATTAGTGTCCACTGTACAGTGCGTGGGAAGAAAACTTCTTTTTACAACAAAAAACCTCCCTAAACTTCCGCAAAAGCACCAACAGTACGCTGCCACGGAATGGGAAATTCACAGAGAAACTCGTGGATTCTTCCACTGACCGCTGCAGCACCACCTATTTTATTTAATGTGCTGGAATTGTGCAGAAAATAGGTTTAAATGTTAAACAAATTTCTTCCAGTCAGAGAATGTTGCATATAATTTAATGTTTGCTTGATGCATAAAGTTAAAAGATTAAAACTAATAAAACAAATTTTAAAAAGAGACTTTTCCATTTGATTACATTTTATATGATGAATTGTGCAGAAAAAGTAGAATTGGGCTGAAAGATCTATTGCTTTATTACCTATTCAGGTTGTAAATCATGTTTTTAAAAAGTAACTAATTACTTTTGAAAATAAGTAATCATCCATCCATCCATCCATTTTCATCCGCTTTGTCCGGGGTCGGGTCGCGGGGGCAGCAGCCTAAGCAAAGAGGCCCAGACCTCCCTCTCCCCAGCCACCTCCTCCAGCTTGTCCGGGGGAATACCAAGGCGTTCCCAGGCCAGCCGAGACATATAATCTCTCCAGCGTGTCCTGGGTCTGCCCCGGGGCCTCCTCCCGGTGGGACATGCCTGAAACACCTCACCCAGGAGGCGCCCAGGGGGCATCCTTGTCAGATGCCCGAACCACCTCAGCTGGCTCCTTTCGATGTGGAGCAGCAGCTGCTCTACTCTGAGCCCCTCCCGGATGGCCGAACTTCTCACCCTATCTCTAAGGGAGAGGCCAGCCACCCTTCGGAGGAAGCTCATTTCTGCCGCTTGTATCCGCGATCTCGTTCTTTCGGTCACTACCCACAGCTCGTGGCCATAGGTGAGGGTAGGGACTTAGATCGACCGGTAAATTGAGAGCTTCGCTTTTACACTCAGCTCCCTCTTCACCACGACGGACCGGTGCAACGTCCGCATTACTGCAGCTGCAGCCCCAATCCGTCTGTCGATCTCCGGCTCCCTTCTCCCATCACTCGCGAACAAGACCCCGAGATACTTGAACTCCTCCACTTGGGGCAGGAACTCATCCCCGACCCGGAGTGGGCACTCCACCCTTTTCCGGCTGAGAACCATGGCCTCGGATTTGGAGGTGCTGATCCTCATTCCCGCTGCTTCACACTCGGCTGCGAACCGTTCCAGTGTGTTCAGGTTCAGCAAAATAAAAAAAGAGTTTGCAAAGCTACCTTTCAAAATCGAGCGGACTTTCTCAAAGATGATCTGAAAGCGCATTTGAGAACTCTGCTGCCAGAGATCTGGACTTGCCCTGACTGTCCCTGTAACATCCTCAGTTAAAAAAAGATCATTTACTGCCATGTGGTGACTGAGAAAATATCTAAAGTCCCCAATGGGGTGAGCAATACTGAATCATGTGCTTGAACAAACTGTCACAAGGATGATTCTCGAAATCAGAACCTAGAGGTAAGGAAGTATCTACAGGAGTAGATGAATTCAAGTGCACAGCTGCAAGGAGAGACACTTTCCCACAAAAGGAGTAGATTAACAGCAAAAACTTTAATAGCTTATTTAGCTGTGTGGCGCTTTGTGTTGATTGACTAAATCTACTGTGCGGGCCTGTATGTTATCTTTGTCTATGTAACTATGTCATTGTAACTTCTTTTCTCTGTTCATAAGGCCTGTAGCAGCATCTCACATCAGGGTTGGTGATAACAGATTTGTGTTGCTCTTCACACTTGAAATTATTTATGTTGGCCTTTTTACTAAATAATCTGTTGGCATTTGTTAGTACTTCCACATTACGTGGTGTTTCATCAGTAAGCTATTCGTGTTCGATAATATCTGTTGGCTTGTGGACATGATTGGATTTGTCCAGTGGGCGGCGGTGGGAGTGGGGGTATGAATCAAGCACCCACCAGCAGAAACTTAAATCAGCATGTATCACTGTGAGTTTATATGTAAAGACATTTCTATTTCTGAACTTTTTCTAACCAACTGTAAAGAGATTTAGCTTTTCACAAGAAAACTTTTTATCAGTTAAATGTTTTTTCTGCTTGGCTTTGTGATAACCAGCCAGTTGTTCCTATATTTCTGCCCAACATTTTTATGGTAATTTTAGGCTTTGAGTGCCTAGCATTATCATAAAATCCTTTGTGAAGACACCTCTATTTTGCATTTGTTTCAAACTGAAGAGATGTTTCACCTCAAATGATTTCAGCTCACTGTTTGAATCTATGAAAAATGGTCATGAATTTCAGAATATTCTTTCGTCTGTCACACATTTGCTTTAATGATGACAGCACTGCTACCTACAACAAGTTTGTTCAGACATGATAACCAGTATGCTAGAGTGATGTCACAATCATAGACAGCGTAAAATCTGACACAGCTGCCAGATCTGAAAACACAAGTCTGTAACCTGTGTTGTTAAAAAGAGTTGCAGTTCTGTAGAAAGGCCCATGATGATGAGTTTATAGTCTTAGTTACTTGTTTTAAAATATTTTGTCTATTTTCTCAATTATTGTCATTCTAAGAGTTAGAAAAGAAGAATATTCAGGTTATCCTCATTGGCTAATGACTGTCGATTGGCAAGTTGTTAGCCAATAATGTAAGTTTCTCAGTAAGGTCATGTCCACATACCCATGTGTAATTTTTTTAAAGCAGGTAACTTTGTTTTCAAAAATATCCGACATGAACACAAAAAATAATGTTAACCAGCTATCAAAGCTGTAAAACAACAGATACTGATATCAACAAACAAGATAAAAGAGCACAGCAGGATACACAAAAGATGAATTTTGAGGCTGGGACGATATTCAGTAAATAGGAAGAAGAGAAAGTCTGAGCAGGCTGGGGTGTTTCTCTGTATTTTTCCTCTCCAGGTGGATTGTGGGTAGCCTTTGTCTCCATCTTTGGGTGAAACCACTCATCTTGTACTTGCCTTGCACACCTGCAACTGTGACAGCTGTTCTCTGCCAGATAGTACAAAATGGTGGTAAACTGGGTCACCTCATTGTTACTGTACCTGTCCTCCATTCCTGTCTCTCATGTTTCTCGCAGTTCTTCAATTAAACATTTTATATATTTTTGTAAATAAAGCCCCTAATTATACTTGCTGTCTCAGTTTGTAATTTGGGCACAGAAATTCTTTAGTCACTATTGTGAGAGGTTCTGAGGGTCAGCCATATCAACTTGTCACGTCAACCTAATTAATTAAAATTTACTAAAAGCTTTAAAACAGTCACAAATATTGGAACAAGTGATCTACAGTCCAAGTCTCATGAAAGTTACCAGACAGATTTAGATTTTTACACAAGTTTATGGATGGTGACACCACAAATAAGAAGAAAGATCATATCTCAGCAGCTTCATAACTTACACTAAACTTGTTGGATCAACTCGGCACCCTTTCTTGGTGAACTGCTAAACTGCAGTTTTATTTCTCCTTTACACCATTAAAAGCTTGTGTCTAAATGCTGTTAAATTTAGGGTTACAAGTAAATATAACATAAGTTTGATTTGGTCTCAAAGTCTTGGCCTTAACCTTATAATCCAGTTTTAAGGTCAGAGCTGGGCATTAGATGGTGTTGCCTCATCGTTACTTTTCATAATGGACAAAGCAAGAGAAAAAAAAACAAGTATGCTATAACACTATGCTATTCAGTGATGTAAGAGGAGAGGAAACAATGAAAAGAAATGAAAAGTTATTGCACTTTGGAATAAAGTTCAAATCTATTATTCACGTTGAGGTAGGGTGACCAATCATCCTCTTCTTTTGTACTTGTTGACTTGTAAATGCCTATGTGACCTTTTTTATTTCACCATTCATTAACTGCACAGAAAAGGCATCGTTTGAATATGTTAACATTTTCTTTAAACAAACAGTATTATTAAAGTTCATGACTGGGCCAAATGTCCTCTTTTTTGGAAGTCTAAATATGGTCATCCTACGTCGAGGTAAATCCCTCTCTATGAGTGAACAACTTATACAGTTGGTAAAGTAATCCAGTATTCAAAGTAGCTGGAATCTTTTTTTGATAACTTAAAATTTTATTACTAAAATAAAATCCGTGCCTGGTTCTTTTTATATCAGCTTTTATTTTTGTTTGTTTGTTAGTTTTTATTGATTGTCAGTGCATCCCAGGGCAGCTGTGGCTACAATGTAGCTTGCCATCACCTGTGTGTGAATGGGACTGAGTAAAGCGCTATACAAATGCAGGCCATTTACCATATTTACCATTTATGTGTATTATAGTATTATTCACTGGAATCTATGCATTCCTGTAAAAAAATAACTACACCTCATAATTTTATAGCTTACAGAATCACTGTTAGAAGCTTGACGTAGTGGTGTTTTATGTGACTTTCTGAGTCTCCCACAGCATTATGGAGGAATTTTGACCCACTCTTCTTTACAAGGTTGCTTGATTTCATTAACCTCCTAAGACCTGAACTCTTTCATGGCATGCATTTTTAATTTCTCTTTGCTATTTGGGTGATTGGGACCTGATTAATGTAAAAAAAAGAAAAAAAAAAAAAAGAATTATCTTTTCAAAGTAATTTTGAACTACATCAAAATTACTTTTTGATGTAGTTCCTGAGAAGAGGATACCATGCCCTTGTAGAGTAAAATTTAGTATTGTGGTCTAGACAACCCAAAATGTGATGTCCACATATGTGGACGCCAGGTCCTAGGAGGTTATGGTTTGCAGGTCTTCATTCACTCAGAGATCTCTTAAGGTCCCACCACAACATTTCAATGGGGTTGAGGTTTTTGACTGGACTATTGCAACACCTTGATTTTTGTCTTTTTTATCTGTTGTAGACTTGCTGGGATCATTGTCCTGTCATATGACCTAATCACTAGCTCTTAGCCATTTAACTCTAGAATATTTTAGAATTCAAAGGAGTTCAATGTCGACTGTAAGGTGCCTAGATACTGTGGCTGCAAAACACAGTGTTTCATCGTCCCCAAGTTCTCTCTGACCTGATTGTTTCTAACTTTAACAAGTAATGAATTTGTGCTTTTCTTCACAAACAAAATTTTAACTGGTAGAGAAAAAAAATCATAACCATTCCACAGACATATCAACAGACGTATCATTATGTACAGAAACGTTCAATATTACAGATGTTTATTGAGACTCCTCAACTGATCTTTCTGAGTTCAATATTTACTAACTCCAAATCATGTCTATTAAACTTTATTTCTGCTCAAGGAATTTCCACCATCGGTTAATGCATCAGTCTTATATGATAAGTCTGTCTCTATTAATGGGCCCATGGCCTTTAAGTTGGAAGTATTTAAACAAATATTTAAAAGTTGTCACTTGACCCAGCTGTCTTAGATAATTATTAGCCAATCTCTGACCTTTCTTTTATTTAAAAACTTCATTCAAAAAGATTTATATAACTGCTAATTGATCAACTGCAGAGAAATGGTTCATTTGAAAAGTTCCAGTTAGGATTCAGAATTCATTACAATACAGAAATAGCACTGGTGAAGGTCACAAAAGATCTTCATAGGGCCTCTGAGAGTGGACCCAAACCTCAGAGTTTTACTACAGAGATTCTACTGCACTGCAGTGGTCTGAATCATATAAATCTAAAAGACTCCAGTTTGAACATGTAAATGGGGAGGCTTCTTCACACACCGGTGAATTATGCAGTTCCACAAGGTTCTCTGCTTGGACCAATTCTATTTACATTATATATGCTTCCTTTAGGCAGTATCATCAGAAAGCCTTTTTTTAAATTGTTATTGCTATGCAGATGAAACCCATCTTACAGCTTATCTATCCATGAAGCCAAATGACACATCAGGCAGGCACTGTCTTTACTTTTAAAATTAGGCTTAAAACTTTCCTCTTTGATAAAGTATATAGTTAGAGCTGGATGAGGTGATCCTGAACCCTCCCTTAGTTAACAGAACTAGGCCTAGGCTGCTGGGGACTTCCCATGCAGCCTGGGCCTAGGGGAGGGGGAGACAGGAGGGTTTGGTCCTGTCTCTCCTCTTCACCCCCAACTGCAGATCAGCCTCTCCCTGAGTGCCAGAGGTTTCTTCCTGTTACAAAGGCGTTATTCCTTCACACTGTCACCAAACCCTTGCTCATACGGTTGTTTGATTGTTCAGGTTTTCTGTATTATAGACAGCTTTCTTACAGTATAAAACACCGTGAGGCATTTGATTTGATGCCATAAAAAAAATTGAATTGAACTGCTACCACTAACACCAGGCTGTTACTTGGCAACACATCCAAACAAACCATACTCATTCAGTCTTTTTTAAATTGTTTCTAACATGTTAACTGAGGTCTATAGACTCCAAGCTGTGGGTCTCAAGTTTTTTTTTTTTGTTTTTTTTTTGTTTTACAGTTTCTCTGAGCATTGCACAGTTTAATTTTGGATAAATTGAATTGAATTTTAATTAATTAAGAGCATTTGATTAGCAGCACCTTGCGGCTTCTCATCTTATTAACTCCTATGGATGCAGTAAGACTACTTAGCTTTTCTCAGGAAGTTGTAGAATCCGGTAAACAGGTTTTGTTTGTCAAGAATATAAAGCTGTGAAGTGTAGCTTTGGGATTTATTTTTCCAAACTTTGTGGAGCAAAATATCTGTTAGCCTTGAGTAACATATTATCTTTACTTCACCTGATCCCCTGTGGCTGAGTGTGAATGAGGTGTTTGAGCCCCAGCCATGCTGAAAGTCCAGAAATAACAGCCAAAGTTTTTTACAACTAGAAAAAAAAAATAGTTGTAAAAAACAGACACAGCTGGAGCATCTGTGGTTTATTTTATTCAACCTACATTCCATCTTTATTGGTCTTGAAAGCAGCAGCAGCCTCTCAGAGCTGTCCACAGACTGTTTTGGTGCCTGGTTACCAAGAATTACTCAACATGCATTTCACAAATGACTGTGTGCCATGATAATTTCCCTGCCAAAAAAGTTATTTGATTCTTAATGTTGTCTTACAGTAATTGTTGCCTTATATGATTAGAACTGGAAGCCTGAAGTGTGCACAATTTATACATGGACCCTCCCAGTTATGGAGGACCACAAGAGCCACGCACATCGAAATAAAGATTTCTTTGCTTAAATAATGAACTGTAGAATAAATTATGCATTTGTAAATAGGGCTGGGCTATATCATACCGTTCACGGTAATACCGGTGTAATTTTGGGCAACGATAGGAAAATGAAATATCGCGATAGAATATGGGTAAAACGCGCATGCGCAGTGCCTATGTTTACATACGCACATGGCAGCGACGCAGAATGAGAAGAGCGAAAGTGGATCATTAAATGAAACAGATGAACCAGAATTGGTTTGTAAAAATGCTGCAACTTCAGTGGTGTGGAACTGGTTTAGCTTTCGTCCGTCAGACACACAGCAAAGCATTATTTTTGGTAGAGCATGCTAGCGGGGCATCGTTATTACCGTGTTGTTTGGAAAATACGGCACACTTAAAATCAATCCTTTGATTTTTCTGAAAATCGACAGTGCCCCTTATAATCCCGTGTGCCTTATGTATGAATTCTGGTTGTGTTTAGAATAGAATAGAATAGAATTCAACTTTATTGTCATTGCACATGTCACAGGTACAGGGCAACGAAATGCAGTTTGCAT
>NW_005187568.1:73554-74934 GCF_000239375.1 Pundamilia nyererei
CAAGGAATTTGCACTGTTACATTTTTATATAACTTTAATGCACATAAAAAAACAGCAGCTTGTTTAAGTGAAAATACATTGATGGGGTTTTTTGCTCTAATAAAGTTGTGGAGTTGTAAAGTATTTTGTCTAGTGTCAATTATATCGTCAGTTATATCGTTATCGCAAATTTTCAAATGTATATCGTGATAAATATTTTTGGTCATTAGCCCTGCTCTATTTGTAATTTTTGTGTACAAGCACACACGCTTCTTAACAGGGCAAAGCTATGAGTTAGAAAAATCCAAGCATGTGTCTATCCAACCAATCAGAGAGCCCCGTACATCCCACGGTGTGGCTAATTTAAATAGCCGCAAGGAAGTTGTTAATCGAAGAGCTAATCCAGCAGCTAATCCAGCAGCTAATCCCGGAGCGAATAGGAAGGGGAAATGGATTTTGAAATGCAGTTTATTAAATTGGAATTCAAAAATAAATTTACAAATGCATAATTTATTCTACAATTCATTATTTAAGCACAGAAATCTTTATTTCTATGCGCATGGCTCTTGTGGTCCTCCATACACAGTACACTTCACAGTGCTTCTGTTAGCCACTAATACTATTTAGCTTCTTTGGAAAGTCCCCCTAGAAAGTCACAGTAGGTGTTTTGACTGTTAGCCAGTTTAGTGCTATTTAACTAGTAATATTATCTATCTATCTATCTATCTATCTATCTATCTATCTATCTATCTATCTATCTATCTATCTATCTATCTATCTATCTATCTATCTATCTATCTATTATAGCAGCTGGATAGCATAGTGGTTAGACTACACGCCTTTGGAACAGAAGATCGCGAGTTTGATTCCTGCCTGGGGCATCTGTATCCAGTAAGGGTCCTAAGCGAGACAGATAAATATGAAAGCATGCCGGCTCGGATGTCGCCCGGATCAACAAGGTCCGCGTCAGGTGTTGAGGAACCAGGGCACCCTGACGAAAAGTGGGCACTGGAACAAGAAGGCATCGGTGGGCAAGAGACGAAAACAACGAGCATATGGGAGAAGGACGCAACCCATAACGGCTCAGTGGCTAGTGGATCTGAGGGCAGACCATAGCAACCTCCCTGAACAGGGTTCAGTAACCATCACAGTGGCAGATATCCAAGAAAGGGTCTCCAGTATGAAGAGTTGGACAGCACCAGGGCCCGACATGGTTCACGCCTACTGGCTAAAGAAGCTGACTGCACTCCACGAGCATCTGGCAGCACAAATGAACCAGCTGCTAGTTAACGAGGGACATCTGGAATGACTAACCGAAGGTCGGACGGTCCTGATCCCCAAGGACCCCAAGAAGGGACCGGTCCCCTCCAACTACCGACCAATAACCTGCCTCAGTACTAC
>NW_005187568.1:94094-96283 GCF_000239375.1 Pundamilia nyererei
GTACCTCTGGTGCAAATTACTGACCTCTGTCATCATTTTAAGTGGGGGAACTTGCACAATCGGTGGCTGACTAAATACTTTTTTGCCCCACTGTATGTTTACAATTATTTTAGCCATTAGTTGACATTAATCTTTGATACGGCATTAGCTGGAGTTAGCCTGGCAGTGATCCAGGCAGACTGCAAGAGTAAATCTAAACTGTCCAGGATGTGAAGAAAATGTTACCTGCTGATTTAGTCGATGTTCTCTGACAGTATTCAACAATGAAACCTTATTCAGGTTGTGTGAAGGAGTTTATTCTCCATGGCTAAGAGTGTAGGTATTATATTACTAACATCTGCAGCAACTTGATCCTCCTTGCTGATCAACAGCTCCAGGGTGAATTAAGAAGAGAAGTAAAGTGTTTTACTTATTTGTTTCAGTGCATTCCCTCCAGCTCTGTATTCTTGCATGCAGCAAGCTGTGCTGAAGGAAAAAAACTCTTCCACTTCAAACAAAGCTCCAGTTACCACTTTAAATGTTCACTGCCTTATTTTATATTATGGTAGATTCCTATACCTTCATTCACGGTGATAAAGGCTTTTAAGTTGCAATATAGAATCCATCTAATTCCGAGAGATAAGAAAAGTGTTAAAATTCAACAGAACACCACTAGTCAAATATTTTTCTAAAAAAATCTTGTTCAGACAACTATTAGTCAACAGTTTAATATCTAATGGGTATGGGGACACATGGATGCATGGTCAACATTTCTGATGCTTATCCAACTAGACAAAACAGGCTCAGCATCAATTCCAGTATCATAGTTGGTGTTCATCAGTCCTTATTCCTTTCTCATGGAAAGAAACTGAGAATATGCCATATGCCAAGCCAACCACCAACCACACCCCGTTACACACCCCCACTGCCCGACTTAGGCTGGGGAGCCATCCGGCCTAGCCTAACCCCCCACCTCGCACGAGCGAGAGAGGTGCGACCCTTGCCTATGGACCACTTTGAAGTTGAATTAAAAGGCTGGAGGGTCAGATACCACTGTGTGATCTGGGTGTGGGCATCCTTCGTGCGGTAGGATGCAGCAGTGCAGCAGGGCGTGATCCGAACAGAGGGTGACAGGGCGGCCCAGGAGGTAACAATGAAGGGTGTCAACTGCCCACCGGATGGCCAGGCACTGCTTTTCCACAGTGCTGTAACTGGCCACCCATGCTCCGTCCAGGTGTCGCTTTGGATGATGACATCATCCAGGTAGCCAGCAGCATAAGCAGTGTGTGGATGCAGTACCCAGTCCATAAGGTGCTGGAAAGTGGCAGGGTCTCTGAACAAGCCGAACGGAAATGTGACGAATTGGTACAAACCCTACGGAGTGAAGAAAGATGTATTTTTCCTCGACTTTGCAGACAAGGGAATCTGCCAGTAGCCCTTGGTTAAATCCAGCATCGTAAAAAGCGAGCAGTGTCTAACCTCTCCAGGAGCTCGTCAACCAAGCAAGAGCAAGAGATAAGCATCAAACTGTACCACCTCATTAATCTTGCGATAGTCCACACAGAACCGTACAGACCCATCTTTCTTCGCTACAAGAACTATGGGGTTACATCAAGCACTGTGCAACTCTTCTATTACTCCTAGCTTTAGCATTTCCACAAATTCCTTTTGCACGATCTGCTCAGGTAACTTGTAGGGCCATAAACACACAGTTTCAAATTGATGCTCCATGAGATTCATACGGCTGGGCAGGGGGAGAGCACATCCGCAAACCACTGTTGCAATGTGACAGCATCCACTCTCTGGTCCTGTGTAAGATGGTCATCACAATGGAGGGAGGTGGGAATTAGTGATGTGCGGATTGATCCTGAAATATCGATTCCTCTGATACCAATCATTTATGTTCTAGAATCGATTCTCACATTAAAATATCAATATTTTAGTAATTTAGAGTAAATTTGTAGTTTATCATTAACAGGAACACAGTGGAAAGAAACTATAACATTCGGATTGTCTACATTCAAAGGAACTACTTCCTCTTCCACCTTTCATAGTCATCTGCAAAATATGGCTGTATAAATGTCTCGCAGCCGCTAGTGTGCACTCACAACAATGGCTGAGCGTAATTGTGCGAACGTATTTTACCTCCACAAACAGCTGAGATGTTGTTTGCGATACATGTGGCAAAAAAAGTGAGGTGTTGTGGCCAT
>NW_005187568.1:98094-103718 GCF_000239375.1 Pundamilia nyererei
AGGCTTTCGAGCCTATACAGCTTGGAGTAAGACAACATGCATGAAGAGGATGATGTGGACAAAATACTCATTTGCCTAATAATTCTGCACTCCCTGTAATAATAGGGGAATGAACAATGAGATCATCAGAGTTAGATGGGTGATTACCATAGGTGTGTTATGCCAGAGGCGGGGACCCAAGATGAGTCCCGCCCACGAGCACAGACAACAACAAACAAACACAGATAGAGGTGAGAAAGAAAACTAAGACAGAGAGACAGGTAGACACAAAACCTGTGGGAAAACTGAGGGACCATGATAGTCTCTTTCTTATATAAGCCACTCATGTCCCAAATTATGTAACATTGGTAATTCGCAAGCTATTTTTAATGTTACACAAAACAGATTTTACAAAAAATATTTATAATAACAAGAAGCACTCAGAGAGTGAGAACCTCCACCAAGGCAGCATATTCTCTAGGCAGCATTTTATTTTTAAGGGAATCATATCGTATTTTGCATATAAACATTATGTAGGCGTAGATAATGGATAATAGGTATTGATTTGTAAATAACTGGACATGAATAACTTGACCTCATTATGTAATATTACACTGCATTCTCTTTCTTGCTCAACAATTCTTCATTTAAAGATACTGTATAACACATTTTGGGGTTAACATGAAAGAACGGAAGATGTAAAATGTAAACGTGAGATCAGAGGTCAAATGTGACATGATGCCAACTATAATGTGATATTTAGAATCCCCATATACCAGTAACATTTCCTTGATGTTGCCTTTGCAAACAAAGGCAGTAGATCAATAGATAGACTTTGAGATTGATATGTTGACCTTAAAGAAGGTCAACAGTTTGAAGGAGAGGTCAGAGATCAAATGTGACATGATATTTTCAAACCTTCATATAGTTTTTTCCATGTGTCGAGAATGCGCACCATGCTTCTAAGATTCATAGTTTCTAAGTAATAAAGGTTTTTTGTCACTTTTTGAACAATGAATCATTAAATTGATTTTGAAGACTATTAACATCACCCCACTCCACACCTCTACACATTTTAATCAGATTTCAAACAAATCTTTTAGAGCTACTATGCTTAAAAATAGCCAGAATGACACACACAAGTTAAACATGAATGAAAATTACACAATCTTCAGGTGATGAGTACGTTCAGAAATTTTATGCCTTTAAATGCATAAAAGTAAATAATTTTCATTCATTTATAAATTATCAACATAGTTGACTTGCTGTATAACATGTCATTGTATTAAATGGAAAGCAAAGTAAATGAAAACTTCAGGTCTGAGGCATAAACTTCTGAATAAACTGATTTCAATAATGTCAGCCTCGTGAAACTGACATCTATGCTGAACATTGCCATAAATCATTCTGTAGTAATTCACAAAATAAATGAATAAATATAAAATATTGATTTAAAATGTGCAATGGCTAAAACACCACTTTATGTACTGTGAACTCGCAGTTACAAAGGAGAGCAATAAGTTAAGAACAGACATGTCATTACCGACTGAATACGCATGTAATTGGCTTCTCTTATATATTCACATCCTGCAAATCTTGAATGGTGCTATTTACTCTTACTTATGTTTACAAGTGTCAGTTGCGTTTGTGTTTAAGTTCGAAAGCTGTTGATCTTAGACAAGAACTTGTGTTTTAATATATGAAAGGAGTACATAGAAAAGAGTCATGTTTTATGTATGTTATCTAAGAACATTCAATAAAAACATGTGCAATGACAAGTAGCTACATAAAGTAGAAAATCTTTGCAGCATGTAAAATACTATATTAAATCCAAACCATGCATACCAGTGGTGAATACAAATATTTACTAAAACAAAACAGCTCTATATCCACCATTATAGAAATTCATCTCATGTAAACAGCAACGTGGCAGCACAGTGGCACGGTGGTTAGCACTGCTGCTGCACAGCAAGAAGGTCCTGAGTTCAATTCCACCATGAGGCCGGGGTCTTTCTGTGTGGAGTTTGTTATTATTATAAAATGTGATTCATAAAAACGTTTCATTAATACAGAACTTGACAGTTTACATCAAACATAGCATAAAGAATACAATTTCTGGTTTCTATTTTGCTGCACTAAAAGTTTAGTCTAAAGCCATCATCACCCCACTGGATCTGCTATTTAAGAGACAAAGGACAATATTTTTTTTGAAAATATATAATTTCTGGAAGGGGTAAAATGAAGCTGGTTTTCTATGCTTTATGTGTAGGTGATGAACAGTGCCTCCACAAATAGACAAAACAGAGGTAGCCATTACAATGTTAAGCAGACCTCCACTGGAATCAGTGGGTGATAATTTTGGTGGAATGCACAGGAGCATGTTTGTAGCCGTTAAAAACCTCTCCCCTTAGGTTCTCTTAGGCTACGTCCATACCTACATCGGTATTTTTGAAAACACAGCTTTTTCTATGCGTTTGGGCCCTTCGTCCACGTGTTAAATGTGTTTTGGATCACCGTAAACGAAAAAACTTCTGCCAGGGTGAAAACTTTCAAAAACTTTTGAAATTTACTTTTGGACTTTTGCATTTACTTTTGGATGAGGAAAATAGAGATTCAGTCACGCAACGTCAAAGGTGTGCGCCTGTTTTGACGTCATGCTGGGCGCCACATTATTGTTTACATGAGATTAATTTCTATTGGTTGATTCACATGATTTACAGTTACAAATAATCCTTATTTATCTTAATTCTCTCCCTTTGTTGTCAAGACAAACAAGACTTCTTCTAATTGATTAGCCCTCGCAATGGTTTACAAAGCTAAGATCACCATATTAGGAATGTCCCTTGTAAATGATGTAATAAAGAACCCAGAATAGAAAAAAAGCTGCCTGAAACTGACCATTGAAGAAGAGTGAGAAGCATCACACAGATTACATGCAGATATGCTGATTCTTTTATTAAAACAGTTAAGCATTCATCACTGTAACAGCATATACTGTAAATGAATATGGTTAAGTGTTTTAGGTCCCTTTTAGCAATATCTCATACAAAACTAATAACAATAATTTTTCTCTTGTCTTCAGTTGCTAGATTACAACACCAATACCACTGCTGTAAATTACTAAGTAGCTGTCAACGCAGACTTTTACAGGCATTTAAGAATAATTTTGTTTTACCAGCATAGGCCTGTTTAATCAATTTTCCCATTACTGTTTTTATCTAATCATATTTTTAGCTGATTGTTATACATTCATGCCTCAGACCTCTCCCATCTTTCCTTTTAATCTTATATAACCATTTCCTGACAATATGCATTAAATTATGAATGTGATGCTTTTTAAAATTGCTATTAATATCGGATAGATGAAATTCCACACTTAATACAGTAGGTCCCTTTCAAGATGTCAAGATGTCTGTGTTTTACCTGTTCACAGACAGGGTTGATGATTGTTGGTACACTAAACAGAAAACCTTTAGCTTAATCATGAAGACTGCTCTTCTTCAAACTTCAAATTCAAAACTTGGGTCGCTCAGTGTTAAATTAACACTGGAGAGTGTCTATATGGGTCCACACCTCTGAGTGTTAAATACAACACTGTTGAGTGTTAAATTAACACTTTTGACAGTGTTATATGATTAAAAGTAACCTAGTCAGTTTTGAAGATTAACAATGGATAACACTGAGCAGTGCTGATTTTCTAACACTGGAAAATAACTCAAAATGTTAGAAATATTCCAGTGTCAGAAAACCAGCACTGCTCAGTGTTAGCCATTGTTAATCTTCAAAACTGTGCAGCAATACATCTGCCCAGTCTGAAGTAGATAAAATAAATTGTTTATAACAAAAGCAAAGAACACACACACACACACACACACACACACACACACACACACACACACACACACACACACACACACACACACACAGTGAGAGAGGGAGAGAAAGTCTTTCATTTATTAGATAGATGTTTTAATACTGAACTGGACATAATGGGATTTAATGTATCTTTTATTGGTTTATTTTTATTCTTCAGTCCTTGCTCACTGCATCATAAGTAAGCCTATTAAACAGAGCCTTTGAATATTGTTCCTTGTTCAAATATGGTAGGTATTACTTGTTTTAACAATTTATTGTGGTCTCCCTAAAGTATGAAGTTGCTAGTCCTGTAAAATAACTTTAATTCTTTGCAACATCTGCTTATTTGCACTCATCTATATATGTTTCCTTTGCGGGTGTGCCAGAGTCATTCTGACTTATAAAGCCAACATCATCATGTAACAATGTTGCAGAGGCACCTTGAGAGCAAGGTTGTTTGGCACATTGTGCTCCAGTCCGTCCATGGCAGCATAGCTTTCATCTCTGCGTGGGAATTGGTAATCACGAGGTGGCAGACCATTGAACACAGATTGCCACATCAGATAGGATTACAGATAGCATCGGTTTGATTGATATGTTTGTGTTCGGGGCTGATGGATGCTGATGTGACAGAAAGGGGGTATGATGACTTCTTCTCCAAGAGGCAAACAGTCAAAAGATATATTACTTTGAAATGCACTAATAGGCCTTGCTTCACATATGACTCTGAAATAGCAGTGGTAAATTCACCTTGTTTTACGACACCATATTTTTTCAATTAGCTTGGCTCTATTAGGAACCTCTATGACACCACTATTGTTTTGGCCTGGGTTTGTTTTTATTGAGACTATATAAAAGCTTCAGCATTAGTGTTCTTCTGCCACCACAAGTGACCCTATTTGGACAAGAGTTGGTCTGCCAGGTTACAAACTTAGATATTACAAAATATGGACATTGCTTCTGGGAGGGATGGGAACTGATAAGGATTCAGCTATTCTGATTCAATTATCTATATCACTTATCAATTCAATCCCTTATCATTTCTCATGGATTCTGATTGGGTTCTCACTGGCTCCACCTTGAGAGTCACCATAATCGTGACCTTTCAAAATTTTATGCTAAAATAACTGCATGCTGTGTGGTCAAATGTTTGAGGATATTTCCCCTCTTTGCTGTGATCAGTGTTGAGGTCGTTACTCAAAAAAGTAGTGTATTACACATATTACACAGAACACTTTTCATAAAAGTAATGCACCATGCTACTTAATTAATTGCAAGTGAAAGTAATTTGTTACACTACTTGTTAGATTACTTTTGCTTTTCTCCATAAAATGACCTAAAATGTTTTGTCTCATTACTACCATTTAACAATATAACCCTATAGGCTACAGTCCCACACATCAACACAAATCCCTATTCTAATGAGGACACGATTATGATCTTTCTCATTCACTCTGCTCTAACACTACTCTGGGTTCTTGGCCAGCTTAGCATTAAATTGCTGTCTGCACAAGTGCTTGCAAAGAGCCGAAGTTGGGTTAGCAGTATAATGCAGTTGTTTCTGTCCTGCAGTTTGCAGGTTGACTCTGTGTTTAATGCTGTCTATGGTTATCAGCTAACACTAGCAAACTTAGCAAGGTTCGTCAATTGCATCCATAAACTATTGAACTGCAAAACATAGACACAGTTACTGGCTTTTATTGCTAACAGAATAATTAAATGCTAGAATTCCTCACAGCTGTATTAGATCGTAAACGTCTTTATTACACAAAAAGCCATGTTTTTTTTTT
>NW_005187568.1:104849-120893 GCF_000239375.1 Pundamilia nyererei
GCACTCACTCCACACTCAACCAACGTGGAGATAGACATAAAGAGACGCTGTACACACAATCACACTCCCCAAGCGTACTCTACAAACCGGGTCTAGGTACCCTTGCCCCTGGAGGGGGGAATTGCACCCAAAAAGCCATGTTAATTGGGGTGGCTGCAGGTCTGGAGGTAGAGCAGGTCAGATTGTCTGGTGGTTCAGACAATTTGCATGCCAAATATTCTTGGGCAAGATACTAACCCCAAGTTGCTTTCCAATGCATCCACTTGAGTGTGCATGTTAGTTAGAAAGCATTTGAGAGCATAGAAGAAAGTGCTTGTGTGAATGGTGATGTTTATTTATTTTATCAACTTTCCTTCTGACGATGCTGTCTGTGTTGAGCGCTAAGTGGATCTGTGCTCGACAGTGCAGCCTAGGCGGCGTAGTCAAATGCAGATTCACTGGGCAAGGGCAAGCTAGCGAGACAGAAATTCTCCTTACAACATGGCAAATTAAACCTCCCCCACCCTAATTCAGATGTGGCATTTGGAACTATTTTGGTTTTCATGTGACGTATGACCCTGAAGGTAAGTGCGTCATGGACAAAAGTAAAACAGTATGTCGGATGTGCCACGCAATGCTCAATTACATTGGTGGGAACTTGTGCGTTAGCGCAGTTTGCTCGTTAAGGTGTTGGCCGTCCAGCCCCACGCACAGGGCGAGCCGCGGTAGCTCATTAACGGAGATTTGCCGTGTTGTGGCATTAACGTCATTTCAACGAGATTAACGCTGACAGCACTAGTGGGAACACAATGAATATGACTGCACATTTACTCCGACATCATCCTAGTGCAAAGACAAGTGGAAGCAGACAAAAACAACAAGCACGCATGCTACAAACTTTACCCGAGTCATTTAGACAGCCGTTAGCACATGATTCTCCTTATGGGGACCTGATATGTTTAATATGCTGCTGATAATATACCCCAGAAGAAGCGTATAGTATAGTTTTTATTTTGGAAAGAGACATTTCTCTGTAATAAACTCTCTTTTCCAAAGATGAGTGATTTCTCGATCAGATAGATTTATTTATTTTTTATTACTTTGTTGTTTCAGCAACATTAAATTTAAAAACTGTACTTTTGAGTTAAAATATATATTTATAATTTTAATAAATGACAAATTAAAAAGGCATGAACATTTTTTTTGTATCGAAAAAATATCAAACCGTGACACCAAAGTATCGAACCGAACCGTACCGTGAATTTTGTGTATCGTTGCACCCCTACTATATAAGTGTCACGGTACTGGGTCGTGTGACCCAGTGTTTGAGTTTCATGTATTTTTTGTATTCATTTTCAATCTAGTTAAATTCTAGGTTGCTGTTCAGACCTTATTTCTTAGTTATTTCTGTCATCTCTGCCTGTACTCAGTCTCCCTGGTTCCTGCGTCTATGCTTCATGTCTATGCGGTTAAGTTCATGTCATGTTTTATCTCCATGTCTATGTCTCCGTGTTTCGTGTTTTATTTTGTAAGAGTCTGGTGTTCTTTGTTCATTGTAGTTACTGTTACTCTCCCCTGTATTGTCATTATGTTTCATTCGAGTCAGCTGTGTTCTCATGTGTCTCCATTTCCCCTGATCACCTCATGTGTGTATTTAAGTCCTCAGTCTTCCTTTGTTCGTTGTCGTGTCGTCTGTGTACTTCCCCTCTGTTCAAGTTAAGTGTTTTTCAGGATTCTGTGCAGTTCATGTTTGCCATTTGGTTTATGTTGTTTTTCATGCAGCCGTACGATGAGGTTCCGTGCAGGTCATGTTCATGTCTGTTTCGTCATGCCATTTGGTTCACAGTTTCCATGCATCTGCACAGCATTCTGTTCACAGTGATCATAGTTATTCCTTTCAGTCAGGTTAGTGTTTTTCCAGTTTAGGTTTTTGGTTAGTTGTTAATTGTTACGTTACTCTATTAAAACTGTTCTGAAAGGCACCAATGGCACAAACAAAGTGACCAGGTCAAGTGAATGAAATTAGTAAAGGTAAGAACTAGTAGACCCATGAAAACAGGGATGATATTACAGATGAACAGATGTGTCATTAAAACTTTACCCAATGTAGATATTAAGGAGTGACATGAGAGTCAATGCCACCAGAGAAACTGCAGTTTCCTCTATTTACATATTGACTTTATTTTCCTCAGAGGTTGTCACTGCCATAAAATGTTGAGTTATTGGATGCACAGATGACAGAAAGGGATTTTACCACATTTCTGTACATTATGGGAAAAAAGTCAGGCTGTCAGATATAAAATTTTAATAATACATATTAATCCACAGAAAGCATCAACTTCACTCTGCTCATTCCATCATATTGCATGCTCTGTGTTGCTTGGAGCAGGGACACTTGCCTAATGGAGAGCAATGTCAACATGAAGCAGCATTCAAAGAACCTTGCTGTGCGGTAAATGTTCTTGTGGAAGATGTTGTGACAGAGGAAATAGGGGAAAGTATAAACTAGCAAACATCAGCCTTTTCTGACATCTTCAGGAAGGCTGCACAGCCCACTGACTCCTTAACTATGACAAACCATATCCGAAACTGCAAGTATTTCTGCTTTCGTGCCACATGTGATGTGTTGTTTAAATAATACACAAGAACACAAAATACACAAGAAATAAAAAACTATCTACGTTTAAGTTAAATTTTTCTTGTATATTTTTTTCAAAGTTTGACACAGTTCCAAGTTCCATATTGTTAATTATATTATATTCTGCTTACTTTTGCTCCCCTCCTTTTTGCAGTGTCCCTTATATGTCAAGAGTAAATAAAATGATACTGAGCTATTTACAGGTTGAAAGATGGAAAGTATTATAATGAGCACATGAGCTGGGCTATCATATCCTATGTAAATTTAGAAACAGAGATTTTCTGATCTCCTTTTACACTCAGCTTTTGTTTAAGTGGTAAATGTTGGTGCAATGTAAAAACACATTGCATCAACGCCGTCAAGCATTGTGGTGCACTTTCTACTTGCACCTTCTTCATTGTGTATCTGTTTACACAGACAGTACAAAAACAACAAACAAACATTGATTAGTGTGCTTGGACATAATTTCTGGTGCACTCAGTATGTGAGGCCTGTCACACCGGGGCAGGGACCAGTCAGCAACAACTTGGTAACTTTTACTTGCTAGAGAAAAATGTGCATCTGCCAACCAGCTGGGCAGTGGTTGCTGGCTGTTGCCAGTTGAAATTGGTCAGAAAGAGGGTTCTTCTTCAAAAAACTTCTCATGGCTGCTTTTGTCACTAGCAGACAAACAGAAGCTCATCGTTTGCATGGATGCAAACCATTTACTCTCCGAGCTGTACTGAGACTTAAAATTTCGAAAGCAAAACAAAAACTGAGAAAGTCTCAGTTTCTGGCTTTTAATTTAAAAGTGAATGGCCTCCATTTGCATTGCACTTTATAAACTTGCACTTGACAAGTGTCTGCAGAAAAGTCAGCATCTTTCATGGAAATTTCTGCAACCTGCTAGCAACCAGTTACAAGGAGGTTTCAAGTGCAGCACCATTTACCTTTTTACAGTCTATTTCACTCTCCTAACTGCCTCTTGTCACATGTATAGAAATCCTTCTGTAGCGAGCGGTGTCAGCAGGGTGTCGATGACAAGTCTCTAGGTCTGCTTGAATTTTTCTTTACCAGTCATTGTGTTTATGTATGAAAAGGAGATTTACAAAAAACATTTCAGTGTAATTGTGCTTGAATTTGCAGGGGTACTATTTGTTTGTTTGTGTGTGCATTTGGCTCAACAACATCCTGCTCTAGTGGCTAAATATGCAACTCCATTAAGCATTCAGTTTGGTTCACTGCATATACAGAGAACAATTTCATAGATCACTATATGAGTTGCCATGCTGCAGTGACAGATAAAATCATATCAAGTCATTAGATAATAGTGCTTTATAGGTGATCTGGCAGCTTGAGTAAAATCAGACAAATATCTGATAAATTTTGAAATCCTTTGAAGTTATGTTTCCTGTAAAAACACAAACAAACTGGAAGGTGCTAGGAGATACACCTGAAAAATGAATGCAATGTAATCCACGTCATATTAAATAATCATGTTAATTGAGAAGAGTCCATCTGTTACTAAACGTTATGCACATCTCAGTTACCATAGTGACTGTACACTAAAATGCCTACAGCTGTAGCCTAAAAGTGGTGAGAATATATAACTTGAAAAAACAACATAGACGTTGTCCCCTTTTATACAATGGCCCTGTTATAATGACATTAAGACGACCCATCATCCTGTGGTCTTTGTTTGTTTACTGTATAACAACATTGATTATCATTACTATCAAAGACGTTAGGTCAAGAAATGATTCCTCTTATCTGGGCAGTGGGTCAAGCTCCTAAATGAGCCTCTAAAGACACGTTTACAGTGTGTAGAGAAACATGTTTGGTCACCAGATTTTTTTGCTCACAGTTTGCAAAGGTAAAATTAAACATGGGTATGCGATCTGATCACATAATTGGAATCAAATTTTCAGAAAATACAAATCTTTAATCCACACAGTGGAAGCAAACAAGTTCAGCAAAGTGCAGGCACAAAGATGCATACCTATGTCTCTCCACCTTTTGTTTCTCGAACTGTAGAAGTCTCTTGATGAGAGGTAAGGTCACAAACTTAAAGAAGTCCAGCTGCTTTCTTTTCGAGCTCTTAAGCTCTTACTACCATGACCTGGAAGACTGAGAACCTACACAGACATGGCAAAGATTGAACACAAGACAAAACTAAAGTCTTTTTAAGACTTTTTTTCAGAAACACTTAACAAAGAACACTTTTTTTTTTTGCCTGTCCTATTTGGTACTTTAGCCATCAGAATTGTTGTCTGAAGACCAACAAGGATAACCAATGGATTTACTTTGCCAAATGGATCATCACGGCCGTATTGGTCCATTTGATCAACCTTTGTTGTTATTATTTATTTTATTTTCTGTTGTTACAGGCGGGACAGACATGACTGAGGGATACGGAAGGGAGAAAGAAAGATGAAGGAAAAGAAAAACAGAAGGGGAGAGGGACAGAGAGAAAGGGCACTTAAAAAGTGAAAGAAGAAATAAAATCTCCTGGATCACCTGTTGAGAGAAAAAGAAGAGAAAACAAAAAAAAAAAACAAAAAACAGAGCAACATATTAAACACAACACCATCACGTTAATCTAGCTAAGTGTAAACAGCAGTAAATACTAAATATTGAATGTTGTTGTGCAGCACGCAGGACCGACAGCGCACAATGTGCTTGGAAATAGCAGCCAATAAAGGTGTAGTTTATGTCAATGAACAGTGAACAGCCATGTGGATCAGCACGCTTGTATTCAAAAGGTTTCCCCATGTAATGGTCTGCTAGAGGATGTAGAGAGCCATAGCCCTGTCCCCCAGGGCATGAAGCAGGCATGGAGGAGATCCAGGCTCCAGACATCCAGAGGCCCCAGAGTGCGAGAGCCCAAGGAGGACCATTGGAGGGGCATCCGTGCCACCCTCCTGGGAAGAGCTGAGGTGAGCCCCAGATGAGGGGTCACCTCAGTAGCCACGGAGCAGAAGCCAGAGGGGGCTGCAGTGGCGTGCTGCCGGCAGACTGTGCCAGAGTGAACCGAGCACCAGGCCCAGAGGCCGGAGGGCCCCCTTTGCCCCGGAAGAGGCCTGACCGAGCAATGGGCACCAGGCCCCGCCAAGTAGTGAGTGAGCTAGTACATACCTGAGCGCCCAGCCCCGGACACCAAGAACCACCAACACACCGACCCCTGAGGGCATCAGTTACCGGCAGGGAGTGTGGTGAGGGGAGATAGGCCTTTGGAGGGCCTGGGAGTTCCCAGAGAGGTGGAGTGTAAGACCCGACCTGACATATAGACACAGACAAACAGGCACACACAGTCACAAACAAGCATTCCCACCCTCATGCACATGTGGCGAGACGAGGATGGGATATAAAGTAAATACTCTTTGCAGTTATAAAAAGACAACGCCATCCTGGGAATTTCACCCAGAGAATACTGAAAGTAACACTAAATCACCAGAAAGGCACTTAGGTTCGCTATACTCAATCCAGAGACGAGGTTCAACAATAAACAAATTGACAATTTATTGACAATTATTTAAAACACAGAATAAGAGCACAATCATAAATATTCAAGTACAAATATGCTTAAAAAGGTATTCAGAGCTGAGGCTTACCAGTGGAGGGGCAGGGATGCCACACACAAACTAAAGAAAGAAAACACACCAACACACAGGTGCAACACACTATCACACTAATAAACTAAACAAGGCGGGTGTGTACACTCAAGGGATCCCACCACCAAGGCACCCTAGTCTCCTCCACGTCGGCACTCCGCATCTGAATAAAAGAAACAAAGAAAATTTTTATATATTACAACAAACTAATGTGTAGCACCGGGGGATAACCCAACTGCAGGACCACACTGGTGATCTACAGCTAGAAAAAGGGCCTCCCACCAGTGGTGTAACAAAAATCCAAACTACAAATCAAAAGCAATAAAACAACATACAATCTGGATAAAACTCTAAAATCTGGAGCAAACGGAATCGCCGTACTGCTCCAACTTGCCATCACACGACGACAAGTTAACAGTCAATCAATATGCACGCCAGCTGACTCCGATAACCGGCATGCATATGGCCGTTGTCCACGCCGACGTCCACTGTAAAAGCTGACAGCAGCGGGGAAAGAAATCTCACAACGGGAACAGACGATAAAAGCACAGCAAGGCAAAACAGCAGCACTTCAGTTCGCATAGCTTGGAGCAAAACTAAGGCCCACACTTCCTGCGAAACATAATAAATAATTACTATAAAAGAACAATAGAAGGCAGAGAGCGTAACAAAAGTTGATTACGTACCAAGTAAGCCGTGTCATAGAACGTAAGCAGAATAGCTCAGAGGAGGCTTCTATAGCTACGACCAGCCGCGATGGAGACTTCAGAGGAGTAACCCACAAACGATCTCTACCACACCGAGGAAGTCAGGTGACCAAAAAGGAGATCACAGGCAAGCGATGCAGAGACACTCAAATGGCCACTATTTATACCAGCGCCCCCTAATGGGCCAGGCTGAAAGTGGGTTGGACCGAGGGATAACATTCATCCTGCCACACACACATATACAAATACTCAGCACTCACCCAACATAAGGATAGACATACATGGACATGTACACACAATCACCCAGGAGATGTTACCCTTTCCCCTGGGGTGGAGGCAAGCAGACTGCCCCAGGCTCCGCAGCAGCAGGGAGGCCCCGCATCCCAGATCCCAATCGGACGACCAACACCTCCTCCCAGCCCCCCTGCCCCGATGGCCAGCAAAGAACAGGGATGTGTGAAGACCCCAAACCTCCCTCCTTTCGCTCATATGTAGTGTTGCTGCGTGTTGTTCTAAGGTGCATTTAAAGCATGGGAGAGCATGGTGCTGCTGCCAGAGAGCAGCAGGTGTTAGCACAGCCCCTCCCAAGAACCCTCAATGTCTACATGGATTTAAATTTTTTTTTTTTTTGTGTCCCGTTTGGATCTTTAGCCATCAGAATTGTTGTCTTAAGACCAAGAAAGATGCCAAGCGGATTTATTTTACCAAGTGGATCATCATGGCCTTGCCATATTGGTCTATTTGATTGACCTTTATTTTAATTATGTATTTATTTTATTTTCGGTTGCTACAAACGGGACAGACATGACTGGGGGATAGGACAGGGAGAAAGAATGAAAGAAAGAGAGGGAGAGAAAGAAAACCAGAGGGGAGAAGAAACGGTGAGAAAGGGGGAATATTTATGATGCGCAACATGGGAAATTCATAGACCTTTCACTGCTACCCTTGACCTGCTCAAAGGCTTAGCCATTCCTTCCACTGCACTGACAGGGCAGTGCTGTATTTCATGAAGCACAGCAGAATATTGTAAAAGCCATTTCAGGATTATTCCTATTGATAGAGTCATAAACAACCCAATATTTCAGAGGTTGAATAAACCACCTAAAATGTCTTTCCTCATAGTTACAGTGCAAGAAATTAAAATTCATCTCCTTCAATTCTGTTTTCCAAAGCACATTTTCAACACTGCAATAACATGACATCCCAGATAGAACACAAATGCAGCCTTATGCTGTGTGACCACTGCTGCTGAGTAATGAAAAGCACAGGAACCAGACGTCCTTCATGTCTTGTCTCCTCCCATCTTATTTCATGGGGTATTTCATCCAGTTTGCTGGAGAGCATGCTAAAGGTTTGCAGCCAGCCTTTTGCTCCTAACAATAGAGTCTGTTACAAGTTAGCACCAGCACAAGGTAGACTCTCTGTAGAGAATGAAAGAAGAGAAAACTATTCTATCCCATCAAGTTTACAGGGACCTTTTACAAACAGACATCCAGGAAAACAGCTGCTGCAGCAGTCCATGGTGTAGCTCTCGACTGGTCCTGCACTCTTTCACCAAGTCCCCATGTGGCTCCTGTGACACGTCATGCAAATCCAAATGGATGTCCCCGACTTTATAGGGGAAAATTAATTAGAATTTTCTGCATTTTGAGCAGCCTGTGCAACAACACCACATGGCACCATATGGTAGAAACGCAGAGCCAAAGGAGCGGTTGGGAAATGTTAACACAGTCATATTTGAGTGGACAAGTTTTACTAAAGCATTCAAACTGCTGGAAATCATTTAGAGAAAGCAGGGTCTTACAACCAGTGTAACACAAGAAAATACAATAAAAGCTTTCAAGGAAATCTTTTTCGAAAGTAGGTCCATAAAATATTCGAAACCCAGAGCTTTACGATATCTTTATTCCCTCATGTCAGACCAGGACTCAGCTCCAGATAAAATAGCATGTAGCCTGCTCATTTCATTTTACAAAGAAATGGAAGGTGACAAGCTTTTCCAATTGCCCAGCCTTTCACAAATGATTATACATTTCTTTCTGGAATTTAAAAGTGTGAAAAACACCAGGTAATTTGCATATCATGTAGCTTTCACCTTCTACTCCAAAGTACTTGTGTGAAGCTGACTGCTGCACCCAAATTTAACAGAAAATTGATAATGGCTCTGCAGCATATTATCAGAATCTCTAAGAGTGATGTGCACAAAAAAGCAATCTGTTTGATGAGCATTTTGAATTCAATTTCAAGCAACAAGGTTCAAAGCAGCCTCCCTTGATTTGACAATGGTACTGTAGCTCACTGCTCCCCAGCTAAATGGCGGTGGGTAGACACATGCAATTACCCAACATAAAACACTCCTGACTCCCTCCTAATTATAAACCCTTGTGAATAATCACAGCGCACTGCAATTAATGGAGCAACTCTTCAGCAGAACACTGGAGAGAGCTACAGCTTACGCTGACAACATATTTTAATTTCGTAGATTTCATTATGCCTATCCCTTTTTAAAATTAGACTTATGAAATGTGGCCGACCTTCAGTGGCAGGGCCTGATTGCAAATCATTCCTCCTATAACATATGAAAAATGCTGTGAACATTACGTACATCTGTTTTAACCAAGTCCATAAACCTCGAAAACTCACACAACTGCATCAAGATAGTAAGTTTTGTTTTGTATAAGACAATACTGATGTTGTCATACTTCGCAAGACTTGATTGGTTGCCATTGTTGAAGCATTCATATATTTGATTACATCTTCCTAATGTAACCCTCCCCTTTATCTGGGCCATGGATTGGCACTGGGAGCACCCTAGTTTGTGACACTCTGAGGCTGGTTATGTGTCTTGGTATTGGGTTGATACTAGCAGTACAGGATCAGTAATTTGTTTATATCCTCCAAGTTCACCGTGAAGCCACCTGAATTGTTTTAAATTAATTATTTATTTAGTAATGAAAATATAATGCAGACATGCACCATGAACAAGTCAACTTAGTATTAGTCCAGGTCACACCTAGCCATTGTGTTCACAGAGATATCATCAATACATTAGATTCTGCTAACTGAGACATAGGAAAGAAACATCAGATATACACAACTAGTAAAGAGCACAAGACTCTAAAAAAAGGAAAGCTATCTTGTAGAAGTCTTAGTGGGTGAGTAGTTGTTCTGAAAGCATTTCTCAGTTGGAGAAACAAGGAAAGGTGCTGGGGGTTGCTAAGACATACATGCATTTCAAAGTGGATGATGGAGAAAAAAAAGTCCTATTTACTGAGATCTGTTGTTTCCTGAGATAACAGAAAGATGCACAAAGGGAGACAAATAGCAGAGAGTATGATCGTGCAGTGAATCAAAGCCACAGTGATACTTGGTAGTGGAAAAATCTTGCTTATTTTTGCTAATCCCAGCGCTGGGGACAAAGACCAAATTGACAACAAACCCACCAAGGACAGGTAGCAGTCTATTCTTCAGAGACATGCTCATTTGGGAGTACTGACCATCATGTACTGTCCACAGAGATTTGATCGTAACCCTACCTAAATATTAGCAATCTGTATCTTCATCTGCGTAAATTCCTTCCTTTGTGGTTCTCTGAATAGTGTCTCATCTCTGTGTGTCTATATTGAGTCAAATAGTTCATTTGGTTCAGGAAACTTCCTGACTGAGTAAAGTAGCCCAGCGATATCTGCATGGCAGCCAAAAGCTAGCAAAATTCTATAAATATAAATATTAAAGGATTGTATTATATCATAGAGCTTCCTTTTTTCTACCTTTAGCATACACCATCCTTTATAAGAGGAAGCTCATAATTCATAGAAATTCACTATCCAATGATTCAGTAAAATTGTTAGCAAAACTTGCTTTTATGTTTTGAATTAACAACAAAAGGTTGTTAAACCCAAAGAAGAACTGTGAATGTCAGACTCTTCAAAAAAAAAAGAAGTGCACTTTCTCATGCACATTTATATAAGCTCTCTAAATAAATGAGCTATATGATCAAACTGATCAAAGTGGAATTAAGGTTAGCTATGGTTCAGTTTGCAATAATAATGTCTGCTGTAGTAAGGCAAATGGGTAAGTGAGGGATGGAGGAAATTTATATATATATTTTTTTATCTGTAAAGAAAAATTTGCATTAAATTCAAAATCATATTAATAGAATTATGGTCTCACATCTTTAAAACCAAGTGTATATATTCACTCTTAATCATCTGCTTCTTTACAAGAGATGCTTTTAACCTTTTTGTTTCACTAGTTCGAGAGTAGTTTAATACACTCTCACACTGATAAAATACCAATATTATCGTCAAGTACAGCGTTCAAATGAACAGCATGCTTTGGTTACTTGAACTCTTAATGAGGAAAGCCTGAAAAAATCCTGCACATCTTCATTTCTGTACACTGGAACTAAATTTATAGCACTGTGCAACTGAAAATGTCACTTAACCTGTTCATCTGTCCTTCAGCTCCTCTATTATCTTCCTCCACTGTCTTATCTCTTTAATAAATGCTTTACAAAGCGCAGCATTCGATACAAGGCAATATTTTCATATGAAAAATGTACATTTATTATTTTAGGCACTAAGAAAGGATTTAGATGGGTTTTAAATTACCAGCCATTACAGGATAAGACTTAAAGCTTTGTTTTAGATATAAATCAGGTTCTACTCAACTAATTCAAACCTTTCAACATTATATAAAATTGATTCAAAACTTGAAATCTTGCCATCCGATATTCAAGTATAAATGATGAATGAATGCATCAATTCTGCGCTGGCACCTCATGATATCTTTCACACCACAGGTCTCTTATCAATTTTTCAGGACTGGCACCATCAGATCCAAGTGGCAATAAAAACTTTTGTGACAGTATTGGATCAAAGTTTGGAGATTGTAAGGCAAAGGCTTCTCATATGGGACTCTGTCCCTTGAGCTACGATGGAGGGACTGATAAGAACCTGACTTCTGGCAGCTCAATGCAAAATGTATTAACGTAGTGTGTCATTACCTAATATTGAGCTCAGATTGTCCTGCAACTGGAGAGTTACAGAGAAGGAAATTGGGTCATAGTTGATGTTTTATGGCACCGTATATTCATCCTCTGTGGTGGCCTTGGACCGATGGGAGTTGGGAGGGGCGGGGCAATCAAAATCAGGGACTACCTAAGAAGTAGAACGTGATCATTTCTACAGAATCACCAAGAACTGTGGAATATGCAAGTTAACCTGCACGAGTATGAACAAAATCCATAAGAGAAGACGGTTTCTTTGTATGCTGCATGAATATCTGACGTGGCCACGATCAGTCATCTGGCACAAACAACTCCAAATGCCACACACAATGGACATGGCTTTGGGGCTCAAGAAGTTAAAGAACTATTTTTTTTTCTTTTATAAACTAAAGGTCTCTGGAATTTCTTTACAAATTGTTTACATGTGTCAACATGTGTTTGATCAAAATGCTATTTGTGTCCTTGAGAATTTAAAAAGAAGTGAAAAGCATTGCTTTTCAAACCTCACTTATAAATTGTATTTTAAATCCTTCATTACTCACATGTGTGTTTGCTTTCCAGCATCTTTATATTGTTTATTACAAAATATTGTTATTGCTGTTAAATATTGAGTTATACTAAATGTTAAAATAGTCACTGACAATATCATTGCAGGATTAATGCAAAGAAAAAAATAGTATTAATAGGATTCATTATACATAGGTCATGAGTCAAAACACAAAATGTAATAGTTGTTAACCAAAGCTTTTAATCTTTGAGCATATCTGAGTCTGGACCAAAGCAATGGACACTGTTATTGCTATAGTAGTGTTAGCTAAAACAATTACTATCATACTAAAACAACAACACCAAAAGAAAGGGTTTTCCATGTCATGACATATAGGAAAATAATATGTTCTTTAGCAGGTCCTAAAATTTGGCATAAAACAGCAATGAACAGCAGCTCATTACACCGTGTCAGGAGTGCATTAAGACATCGCCAAAGAGGAACGATAACAGCAAGAGACAAAGTTCTTCCACAGCGATGCGGAAGGCAACGGCGGCCGCTCAGGCTCAGGCGGTCCGGGGGGCGGCCGTGTGGAAGGCAACGGCGGCCGTTCAGGTGAAGGCGGTCCGGGGACCGGCCGTGCGGACGGCAACAGCGGCCGCTCAGGTGAAGGCGGTCCAGCCGTGCGGACGACAACGGCGGCCGCTCAGGCGAAGGCAGTCCGGGGGCCGGCCGTGCGGACGGCAATGGTGCCCGGCCAGTGGCCTAGCCAGCGGTCTAGAAAACGGCCGTTTAGCTCCAGACCCAAACGAAGCTGGGCCAGGCGAGGCTGAAGGCACGGAGGCTGGGCCAGGCGAGGCTGAAGATGATGAAGCTGCAGCAGGCGAGGATGAGGCAGCAGGCGAGGATGATGATGAAGCTGCAGCAGGCGAGGAGGATGATGAAGCTGCAGCGGAGACAGGAGACGAAGGCCGGAGCGGTCCCTCGGACCCTCCAGCGGAAACAGGAAACGAAGGCCGGAGCGGTCCCTCGGACCCTCCAGCGGAAACAGGAAACGAAGGCCGGAGCGGTCCCTCGGACCCTCCAGCGGAGACACGAGACGAAGGCTGGACGGGCCCCTTGGACCCTCCAGCAGAAGCCATCACAAAGCCAGCAGGCATGGAGTCCTCTGGCAGACACGAAGGCAATGGGTGCTGTGCTGAGCACTGGCCCTGCTCAGACAGCACTGACACGGAGTTGTTCTCTGAGGGCTGCTTAATCTTCAGGGGTCCAGAATCAGCTGGGGACTGAGACCTAGCCTCTGGGGAAGCCCTGGAGTGCAGAACGGTGCCTGAAGCAGCTAAAGCGCGAGAAACTCCCTGACTGGACCTTAAATTTTCTCCCTGCACACAGCAAAAACTGGAGTGTTAAAATTTCAGGGTTAAAGATGTTAGAGTTGATTTCCACTCTCAAAGTGTCATTTTAACACATTCTGATTCAAATAGTGTTCAGTGTTGGAGTTATTAAACAGTGTTATTCAAGTCCAAGAAAATGAACTCTGAAGAGAGTTATTTAACTTGGTAGGCCCCTGGGCTTCTGCCCAGGTAAACCCGTGGATCAATTAATAGTTTGCTCTGCCGGGCCGATTTTCCATGTGCTTCTGCTGGTTACACCGTGGTGGATGCCTGCCCTGCTGCTTGGAGTATTTTACACAAACGGTAAGTTACTCAAACTTATATAAAATTCACGGTATTCTATCGGCGCAGTGAGGTTTTCTTGATGTTTCTCGGTGTTCGGTTGCTGAAAACGAGCTTTAATAGAGGAGGAGATGTGTCGAAAATTCTATTTAGCCTCCAATGCTAATGTTAATGTTGCAGTCTTTTTACTCGTGAGTGACGGTAGACACTGCACGTGGAAGCGCCGCGCCACGTTCAGCTTTTCCCCTGTTCACACAGACACGTCTTTCTCCACGCCAGTTCATGAGCGTTTTTTCTTCTGTTTATTCAGAGCAATTTTTTCACAATTGATAAGTAAATAACATCCCAAAATAATTGAAGAGAGCTTGTTTTAGTCACTCCTGCTTTTACTTTGACATCGTTCATCGCTGACTTGTCTCTAATCTGTCTCTCTCTCTGTCTCACTCTCGTCTCCCTTTGAGACACCCGCCCCAAACATAGTCAGTTAGGCTGTCCCCTCCTTTGCTATGTGTTCATTTTCATCTCTATTGTCTCTTTTCATACACGAATCTGATCGCATTTGTCAATCGCAGTATTTTATTTTGGAGAATAGCTTTTATCTTCAAAATTGCCTGGATTGTCTTGTGTGTCTTGGTGTAACTTCCTGCGGAACATGCGTGGCCCACGCAAAAAATAGACCAGATACCGAAACAATCGCTTCGTAGCACTCCGTGTCTGGTGTAAACTACACCATAGATTAACATGTATTTTGTATTGTGTTATGTATCAATTGAACTCCTGCATGGACAGGAGGGTAGTGGGCTAGGGGTAGTGACATTGTTCCCATCCCTGAAAGACCCATACTCCAAGAAAGGCTATGTATAGTCACTACTATTGCACTTTGTTTACATAATTTTCATGCTGTGCATCATTGGGATTTGTGTGCGTTGACATTTAAGTTCTAAAAATTTTCAGATTGACAACACATTATTTTTGAATGTATTTACATTTTAGGAACACTTCTATGATGCTGCAAGCAGCACTGGATACATTTCTTGGCGTTTGAAAACGATACAGAGAAAGACTAGAAGAGGATCTGCACCACCAAGTAGCTCCACTGGCTTTACTCAAGGAGGTAAGAAATTAAGTGTCCACAAACTAGATAATGTTCTCATTTACATTAGATACTATTTTGTTTTCATTTACCTATCTGATCAGCACCTATGCTTTTATGTTTGTGTGTTTTTCTTCAGGGGGCCCAAATTACCAAAGGCCCATTAATGTCGACATGCAGCTTGATGGAGATGCTTGCCAGGAGGCCATCTCTTTGCTGAAACATACATCCGACACTTCCTTGATTTTCCAGAAGATGAGAGAGACCTTTCAGCATCGTCAGAAGGTCATCAATGATCCTGACAAAAGTCTTGATATCCTGTCTATCTTCCCAAGATTCTTGGATACAAAAGGATTGGTGAGAATATTCAGTGGAATTTTTAATATCACTTTAAATTTCAAGATGAATGTGGCAGTAGTAGATTTTCTTTCTTAAAGGTGAATCAAGACTTCACTCTCCTGTTTGATGATGAGATATCTACCAGGCTGCTTCAGAAATGGGATCCAATCTTTAGGTATCAAATCATCAAAGAGGCCAAGCAGCTCACCTCAACAGTAGAGTTGCGTCAATTGGTGCAGTCAGCAGAGAGTCCACCAGGAAGTGATCTTAATGAGGCAGCAAGTGAGTTTGTTAAATATGATTTGCTATAAGCAGTTAAAGTTCAATAGTATCAGGATTCTATTAATAAATACCAATTCATTCACCTGTTAGCTTTGCTTCATCAGTTTTCTTTAGCTGTTAGTTTAATGTTTATGACAGCACATTTCAACTTTCTTAGGAAGTGTTTCTAGTTCTCCTTAAAAATTGCATTTGAAAGATTTGCTGTCAATTGATTCTTGTGACTCTTTGGCCGCAGCCTTTGA
>NW_005187568.1:140948-144573 GCF_000239375.1 Pundamilia nyererei
TTTCGCATTACTTTCATACATTGTTTTAGTAAGTATCCAAAACATACAAGTTTCATTATTTAATTTTTCAAGGGATCTTATATCTGTTTTCACACTTATATGCTTTTCATACAAGTTTCACACAAGACAGATACAAACTTTATAAGATTTATATATATCTTTTCCATATGGGTTGCAATGATGTGTGGTTTGGAAACAGTGGCACTAAATTAGGGCTTGGAATGGCATGAATTGAACCTGCTAAGACCAGGGTGGACAAGATTCCATGAACCATTGAGCAATGCATGTTACTAGACAAATCTATTAAAATAGATTAATCTTTTAAAAAAGGAAAAAGCATCAGAATTACAGACAGTGGAAACCACACAAAGGAAATTAGATTTTAACCAGGCTGTAAAACATGTTTATTTCTGCTGTTAGATTGTTGTAATTTGACATTTAAATACTGTTTAAATGAGACAAAATAAATATTCTCATTTTAGATTTTTTGCAATGCCAATTTTTCTATTTAATTGTTTGATGGTCATTGTTATGGGTTATAATTCCCTGATTCACTCAGTGACTGACAACATCTCCAAAAAATTATCTTTAATTCAGTTCAGTTCAAAAGTATTTAGATACAAATGAATTGAACTGAATTAAAGAGAAAACCCCAAGAATGAGCTGTTCCATTGTAAGCAAGTATTTGGAAACAGTGGGGAAGAAAAACTCCTTTCAACAAGGAAGAAACTAGTGATGGGATTTCCGGCTCTTTTTAGAGAACCAGCTCTTTCGGTTCAGCTCACTAAAAAGAGCCGGCTCCGAACCGGCTCTTCAGGTTGTTTTGTTGCTTTATTTAATTTATTATTAACAATAACATAAAATTATGCACAAAAGGAATTACTAATGTAAAAAAAAAAGTGGTTTTATTTATTTATGTTTATACAGTATATAAATATATGCGGTGGCCCCTAGAGACAAAAGACGTACAAACTCCAAAAAGCACATACAAACTCCAAAACACATTTCTAGCATGAACTGAACTTCCAAAACAGAGCAACCTAGATCACTTAAATTACACAATTGAAAGCATGAAAGCATGTGTGTATTGTTTGTGTATACACAAGCATTCATATATAGTCAAATCATTTACCTGTTATTACCACACACCAAATCCGGTACTTGCTGGCTTGTGTAGCCACTAGGTAACAAAAGTTCAACCCTGCGCCCTAGCATCCTGGAGCATTTCTGTTGTCTTTTGTACGTGTTTTGAGTTCTTATGCACTTCTGAGTTTTTACGTGTTTTGGAGCTTGTACATGTTTTTACATGTTTTGGAGTTTTTACGTGTTTTGGAGTTTGTATGTGTTTTGGAGTTTGTACGTGCTTCAGGGTTTGTATGTGCTTTGTCTGTAGGGGCCACCGTAAATATACTTTTATTTATTCACTCCACATAAAATGTAATAAATAAATCATATAATACAAAAATCAACTATTCAACATTTCAACTTTTAACTATTTAGATTTCAGCTTTTTCCTTTTACAAATTTAAAGTGAAACAACACAAAATACTGCAAACCACAACACAATTAAATATAAATTATAATATGAAAACAAAAAGAACATGCAAATTCTCTGTCATATGGACCTGCATGAATAAACTTTCTATAATAATAATCCTTTATCATCTGCAACTGAAAATAGTTGTGGATGATTACTATACCTTTCTAATGTGATGTTGTTGTCCCTGGCTCTCTTACTCTCTCTCTCTCTCCTGCTCTGTTCCTGTGTTACTGAGTGTAACTACCGCCCCTCCCCCTCTTCCCAGCGTAAAGCACAAGGCTCGCATGCTGAGTGAAGCCGGAAAAAAGTGCCAGAGAGAGAAAGAAAAAAAACAAACCCCACGGCTTGCGATAAGCAGCCGGCTCGCGTCGTTCACATCAAAGACCCGGCTCTAAGAGCCATTTCGTTCGCAACCGATCCATCACTAGAAGAAACCTCTGGGAGAACCAGGCTCAGGGAGGGGCAGTGTTGCCACCTTAGCGACTTTGTCGCTATATTTAGCTATTATTTATACTTTTCTTCTAAAAAAAAGTCACTAAAAAAAGACGTGAAAGTGCGTATCGCTTTTACTCTCAACAAGCAACGGGTGCTGTAACGCAGTCAGTTCTTCTTTTACTCTTATGCTGTTTTGTGGATCACAAGGTTTAAAACTACTTACAAACACACACACAAAGTAACTCCACCAGAGTGCCTATTTCGGGTCACTTTTGCCGGTCCAAGCCCGGGTAAAGGAGCAGGGTTGGAATTGTGACATTAAAAAAACAATTGCTAAAATAAATTTAATTTGTAGTTCTAAATAAACTCTAAATGCATTTAGGACATTTTTTACTCACTTTATGTCTCTTCCACGATGTTATTTCTCTCTCCAACAACATAGGTTACAATTAGATTAGCATGACCAATTATGCAAATTAGGCGATGACTTTTAGGACAACCAATAGCGATTTTCCTTACTAAGGAGTTGGCAACACTGGGGAGGGGTGGTCATCTGCCGTGACCGGTTGTGCTGTATAGCTGAGGACAAACTTATATATGACTAATATCATGTCACGGCTCTGGGTCATTTTGACCCAGCATTTTAAGTTTATGTTTTGGTTTGATTTTGTATTATGGGTTATTCTTAATCTCAGGTTGTGTTTTGTTGATTATTATTATTCCTAGTCTATGTTTCAGTTAAGGGATTTGTTCTTGTACCCTCATGTTTAGTATAGCTTTTGTCCTGTGTAACGCCTGGGTCTTTGTGAATTGTTTCCTGTTTTACTTTGAAAGTCTGTGTCCTATGTCAATGTATTGAGTTTTGCATCCTCCTGGTCTTGTCATGTCTGATTACTCCCAGCTGTGTTCTCCTCCTGTGCCTCATTCCCCTCGTTATCCCTCTGTGTATTTAAGCTCCGTGTTTCTCTTTGTCAGTGTGGTGTTGTCTGTGTTTCTTCCCTCAGGTCATGTCAGGTTTCAAAACTCTGTGCCGGTCATAGTCGTGTTGTTCTAGCATACGTTTTGTAGTTCTTTCATGTTCCAGCACTAAGTCTTGGTTATAGTTGTCTCAGTCATCTTTGTCGTAGTTTTCACTGTTCTTAGTTTCTCCAGTTTAGGTAGCCACTGTCCCTGCTGTTTTGTCATTCCTTTGTAACAGCCACAATAAAGGCTCGCCTTCTGTTTAAACTTCAGTTCTGCCTCTTCTCCTGTGTCTGCTCCTGGGTCCACCTCACTCTCTCCACTTGGTCTGCCCCACAGCAAATATGCCTTAAAATTAATGTTTAGTCAATGGAAGTAACTCTCTGTTTAATACAGTTCTGTTTAATACAGTATGTGCTATTGATAATTAGTTGATTTTATAGGATTAAGTAAAAAGTCTAAACAGCCAGCTGCGGTTCTTTGTCTTCTGTTTTTTTTTTTTTGGGCTTTGCCTTTTAACATGTTCTTATCTTGGGCCTCAGGACATACTTGTTTGGTAACTCTATCTCACTTTGGGTCGCAGAAACAGCCAGTCTGGTAGTGTTGGCCTCTTGGTTTTTTTTTTGTTTTTTTTTTTGCAGATTCCCCTGCAGTGTCTCCTTTTGAGCCTGAGAAATATATGGTTTTGTA